>NC_134358.1:1533277-1563493 GCF_048569485.1 Anomaloglossus baeobatrachus | reverse complement strand
AGTAATTCGCACCAGATTCTGCAGTAAATTCGGCAACCAGTTTCTGCAGTAAATTCTGTACCAGATTCTGCAGTAAATTCGGCATCACATTCTGCAGTAAATTCGGCATCACATCTGCAGTAAATTCGGCACCAGTTTCTGCAGTAAATTAGGCACCAGACTCTGCAGTAAATTCTGCACCAGATTCTGCAGTAAATTCTGCACCCAGATTCTGCAGTAATCTGCACCAGATTCTGCAGTAAATTCTGCACCAGATTCTGCAGTAAATTCGGCACCAGATTCTGCAGTAAATTTGGCACCAGATTCTGCAGTAAATTCGGCACCAGTTTCTGCAGTAAATTAGGCACCAGATTCATCAGTGAATTTGGCACCAGATTCTGCAGAAAATACGGCACCAGTTTCTGCAGTAAATTAGGCACCAGATTAATCAATAAATTCGACACCATTTTCTGAAGTAAATTCGGCACCAGATTCATCAGTGAATTGGCACCAGATTCTCCAGTAAATTCTTCACCAGATTCATCAGTGAAATTGGCACCAGTTTCTGCAGTAAATTCCGGCACCAGATTCTGCAGTAAATTTGGCACCAGATTCTGCAGTAAATTCGGCACCAGATTCTGCCAGTAAATTCGGCACCAGATTCTGCAGTAAATTCGGCACCAGATTCTGCAGTAAATTCGGTACCAGATTCTGCAGTAAATTTGGCACCAGATTCTGCAGTAAATTTGGCACCAGATTCTGCAGTAAATCGGTACCAGATTCTGCAGTAAATTCGGCACCAGTTTCTGCAGTAAATTAGGCACCAGATTCTGCAGTAAATTCTGCACCAGATTCTGCAGTAAATTCTGCACCAGATTCTGCAGTAAATTCTGCACCAGATTCTGCAGTAAATTCGGCACCAGATTCTGCAGTAAATCGGCACCAGTTTCTGCAGTAAATTCTGTACCAGATTCTGCAGTAAATTCGGCATCACATTCTGCAGTAAATTCGGCATCACATTCTGCAGTAAATTCGGCACAGTTTCTGCAGTAAATTAGGCACCAGATTCTGCAGTAAATTCTGCACCAGATTCTGCAGTAAATTCTGCACCAGATTCTGCAGTAAATTCTGCACCAGATTCTGCAGTAAATTCGGCACCAGATTCTGCCAGTAAATTCGGCACCAGATTCTGCAGTAATTTGGCACCAGATTCTGCAGTAAATTCGGCACCAGTTTCTGCAGTAAATTAGGCACCAGATTCATCAGTGAATTTGGCACCAGATTCTGCAGAAAATACGGCACCAGTTTCTGCAGTAAATTAGGCACCAGATTAATCAATAAATTCGACACCATTTTCTGAAGTAATTCGGCACCAGATTCATCAGTGAATTTGGCACCAGATTCTCCAGTAAATTCTTCACCAGATTCATCAGTGAAATTGGCACCAGTTTCTGCAGTAAATTCGGCACCAAGATTCTGCAGTAAATTTGGCACCAGATTCTGCAGTAAATTCGGCACCAGATTCTGCAGTAAATTCGGCACCAGATTCTGCAGTAAATTCGGCACCAGATTCTGCAGTAAATTCGGTACCAGATTCTGCAGTAAATTTGGCACCAGATTCTGCAGTAAATTTGGCACCAGATTCTGCAGTAAATTCGGTACCAGATTCTGCAGTAATTCGGCACCAGTTTCTGCAGTAAATTAGGCACCAGATTCTGCAGTAAATTCTGCACCAGATTCTGCAGTAAATTCTGCACCAGATTCTGCAGTAAATTCTGCACCAGATTCTGCAGTAAATTCGGCACCAGATTCTGCAGTAAATTCGGCACCAGTTTCTGCAGTAAATTCTGTACCAGATTCTGCAGTAAATTCGGCATCACATTCTGCAGTAAATTCGGCATCACATTCTGCAGTAAATTCGGCACCAGTTTCTGCAGTAAATTAGGCACCAGATTCTGCAGTAAATTCTGCACCAGATTCTGCAGTAATTCTGCACCAGATTCTGCAGTAAATTCTGCACCAGATTCTGCAGTAAATTCGGCACCAGATTCTGCCAGTAAATTCGGCACCAGATTCTGCAGTAAATTTGGCACCAGATTCTGCAGTAAATTTGGCACCAGTTTCTGCAGTAATTAGGCACCAGATTCATCAGTGAATTTGGCACCAGATTCTGCAGAAAATACGGCACCAGTTTCTGCAGTAAATTAGGCCACCAGATTAATCAATAAATTCGACACCATTTTCTGAAGTAAATTCGGCACCAGATTCATCAGTGAATTTGGGCACCAGATTCTGCAGTAAATTCTTCACCAGATTCATCAGTGAATTTGGCACCAGTTTCTGCAGTAAATTCCGGCACCAGATTCTGCAGTAAATTTGCACCAGATTCTGCAGTAAATTTGGCACAGATTCTGCAGTAAATTCGGCAACCAGATTCTGCAGTAAATTCGGCACCAGATTCTGCAGTAAATTCGGACACCAGATTCTGCAGTAAATTCGGCACCAGATTCTGCAGTAAATTCGGCACCAGATTCTGCAGTAAATTCGGCACCAGTTTCTGCAGTAAATTCGGCACCAGATTCTGCAGTAAATTCGGCACCAGATTCTGCAGTAAATTCGGTACCAGATTCTGCAGTAAATTTGGCACCAGATTTCTGCAGTAATTTGGCACCAGATTCTGCAGTAAATTCGGTACCAGATTCTGCAGTAAATTCGGCACCAGATTCTGCAGTAAATTCGGCACCAGATTCTGCAGTAAATTTGGCACCAGATTCTGCAGTAAATTCGGCACCAGATTCTGCAGTAAATTTGGCACCAGATTCTACAGTAAATTCGGCACCAGTTTCTGCAGTAAATTCGGCACCAGTTTCTGCAGTAAATTAGGCACCAGATTAATCAATAAATTCGACACACATTTTCTGAGTAAATTTGGCACCAGATTCTGCAGTAAATTCGGCACCAGATTCTGCAGTAAATTCGGTTACCAGATTCTGCAGTAAATTCGGCACCAGATCTGCAGTAAATTCGGCACCAGATTCTGCAGTAAATTTTGGCACCAGATTCTGCAGTAAATTCGGGTACCAGATTCTGCAGTAAATTCGGCACCAGTTTCTGCAGTAAATTCCTGCACCAGTTTCTGCAGTAAATTCGGCACCAGATTCTGCAGTAAATTCGGCACCAGATTCTGCAGTAAATTCGGCACCAGATTCTGCAGTAAATTCGGCACCAGTTTCTGCAGTAAATTCGGCACCAGATTCTGCAGTAAATTCGGCACCAGATTCTACAGTAAATTCGGCACCAGTTTCTGCAGTAAATTCTGCATGTAGCATTTGTGGATTTTGCTTCAGACAAAGTCTGAATTAGGCCCCTGTGCGCACGCTGCAGATTTACCACTGATTTGCCATGAATTGCTGCAGAAAATGTGTCTAAGGCCCCTTTCACACGTCAGTGATTCTGGGACGTTTGTGCTTTTTTTTAAACCTACCAGGATCACTGACATACGCAGACACATTATAATGAATGGGACTGCTCACATGTCAGTGATTTGTCACTGACCGTGTATCCGTGCGGCGTACCCGCGTGTGCGTGATTGCTGCACGGAGACATGTCCATTTTTTTCTGCATCACTGATGTTCCACGGACCACGCAGTGGTGTGATCCGTGAAACACGTGCCAGAAAAAAACGTGCTTCTAAAATAAAAAACATTTTAACTCACCCGGCGTCCAGCGATGTCCTCTGCAGCCCGTGCAGCTTGCTGCTTCTGTGCCGGCTGATTACTGTCGTGCATATTCATTATGCGCGACACAGCCGACCCGGAAGCAGCTGCTGCGGGGGTCAGCGCCGGCCGGATGCTGCACCGTGGGAGCGTTCAGCACCATGGAGAGCAGGAGCGGGCGCAGGTGAGTGAATCTCTAAGTGCAATCACGGGCCACGGAGAACGGAGCCCGGATTGCACTTAGACAACCCACGTGTGCCGTGATTCAGAGCACACGGAGGGACATGTGCGTGTTTTACACGCCAGTGAAGAACGTCTGTGTTTTTACTGACATGTGAAACGGGCCTAACGTTGCTGCAGTCATTCCCCAGCAAATCCTATGGGTTTTGAAAAATGCTGTGCACACACTGCGCTTTTTTATACCCGCGGATTTTCCGCTGCGGAATTAATGAGCATGTCACTTTCTTTTCCTGCGTTTTTTGCCTTAGATAATGGTAAAAATCCGCGGGGACCAACTTGCCATCACTTAAAGGACAACTCTGGCCATAGCTGATATTCAGAGGACACGTACAGGAATCACTCCTGGCTGCGGAGGTGAAGACCATTCTGAATAAAGTGTGTAAATAAGTAGGAGTACAGAGTGGGGAGTACAGAGTGAGTACAGAGTGGAGTACAGAGTGGAGTACAGAGAGGAGTACAGAGTGGAGTACAGAGCGGAGTACAGAGAGGAGTACAGAGCGGAGTACAGAGCGGAGTACAGAGCGGAGTACAGAGAGGAGTACAGAGCGGAGTACAGAGTGGAGTACAGAGCGGAGTACAGAGAGGAGTACAGAGCGGAGTACAGAGCGGAGTACAGAGTGGAGTACAGAGAGGAGTACAGAGTGGAGTACAGAGCGGAGTACAGAGAGGAGTACAGAGAGGAGTACAGAGCGGAGTACAGAGAGGAGTACAGAGTGGAGTACAGAGTGGAGTACAGAGTGGAGTACAGAGAGGAGTACAGAGTGGAGTACAGAGAGGAGTACAGAGAGGAGTACAGAGTGGAGTACAGAGAGGAGTACAGAGTGGAGTACAGAGAGGAGTACAGAGTGGAGTACAGAGTGGAGTACAGAGAGGAGTACAGAGAGGAGTACAGAGTGGGAGTACAGAGAGGAGTACAGAGTGGAGTACAGAGTAGAGTACAGAGTAGAGTACAGAGAGGAGTACAGAGTAGAGTACAGAGAGGAGTACAGAGTGGAGTACAGAGTGGAGTACAGAGAGGAGTACTGAGTGGAGTACAGAGAGGAGTACAGAGAGGAGTACAGAGAGGAGTACAGAGTGGAGTACAGAGTGGAGTACAGAGTGGAGTACAGAGAGGAGTACAGAGTGGAGTACAGAGAGGAGTACAGAGAGGAGTACAGAGTGGAGTACAGAGTGGAGTACAGAGTGGAGTACAGAGAGGAGTACAGAGTGGAGTACAGAGAGGAGTACAGAGAGGAGTACAGAGAGGAGTACAGAGTGGAGTACAGAGTGGAGTACAAAGAGAGTACAGAGTGGAGTACAGAGAGGAGTACAGAGTGGAGTACAGAGAGGAGTACAGAGTGGAGTACAGAGTGGAGTACAGAGAGGAGTACAGAGTGAGTACAGAGAGGAGTACAGAGAGGAGTACAGAGAGGAGTACAGAGAGGAGTACAGAGTGGAGTACAGAGTGGAGTACAAGAGGAGTACAGAGTGGAGTACAGAGTGGAGTACAGAGAGGAGTACAGAGAGGAGTACAGAGTGAGTACAGAGAGGAGTACAGAGTGGAGTACAGAGTGGAGTACAGAGTGGAGTACAAAGAGGAGTACAGAGAGGAGTACAGAGAGGAGTACAGAGTGGAGTACAGAGAGGAGTACAGAGAGGAGTACAGAGTGGAGTACAGAGAGGAGTACAGAGTGGAGTACAGAGTGGAGTACAAGTGGAGTACAGAGAGGAGTACAGAGTGGAGTACAGAGTGGAGTACAGAGTGGAGTACAAAGAGGAGTACAGAGAGGAGTACAGAGAGGAGTACAGAGTGGAGTACAGAGTGGAGTACAGAGAGGAGTACAGAGAGGAGTACAGAGTGGAGTACAGAGAGGAGTACAGAGAGGAGTACAGAGTGGAGTACAGAGTGGAGTACAGAGTGGAGTACAAAGAGGAGTACAGAGAGGAGTACAGAGAGGAGTACAGAGTGGAGTACAGAGTGGAGTACAGAGAGGAGTACAGAGAGGAGTACAGAGTGGAGTACAGAGAGGAGTACAGAGTGGAGTACAGAGAGGAGTACAGAGTGGAGTACAGAGAGGAGTACAGAGTGGAGTACAGAGTGGAGTACAGAGTGGAGTACAGAGAGGAGTACAGAGTGGAGTACAGAGTGGAGTACAGAGAGGAGTACAGAGTGGAGTACAGAGAGGAGTACAGAGAGGAGTACAGAGAGGAGTACAGAGTGGAGTACAGAGTGGAGTACAGAGAGGAGTACAGAGTGGAGTACAGAGTGGAGTACAGAGTGGAGTACAGAGAGGAGTACAGAGTGGAGTACAGAGTGGAGTACAGAGTGGAGTACAGAGAGGAGTACAGAGTGGGAGTACAGAGAGGAGTACAGAGAGGAGTACAGAGAGGAGTACAGAGTGGAGTACAGAGTGGAGTACAAAGAGGAGTACAGAGTGGAGTACAGAGAGGAGTACAGAGTGGAGTACAGAGAGGAGTACAGAGTGGAGTACAGAGTGGAGTACAGAGAGGAGTACAGAGTGGAGTACAGAGAGGAGTACAGAGAGGAGTACAGAGAGGAGTACAGAGAGGAGTACAGAGAGGAGTACAGAGTGGAGTACAGAGTGGAGTACAAAGAGGAGTACAGAGTGGAGTACAGAGTGGAGTACAGAGTGGAGTACAGAGAGGAGTACAGAGAGGAGTACAGAGTGGAGTACAGAGAGGGAGTACAGAGTGGAGTACAGAGTGGAGTACAAAGAGGAGTACAGAGAGGAGTACAGAGAGGAGTACAGAGTGGAGTACAGAGAGGAGTACAGAGAGGAGTACAGAGTGGAGTACAGAGAGGAGTACAGAGTGGAGTACAGAGTGGAGTACAAAGAGGAGTACAGAGAGGAGTACAGAGTGGAGTACAGAGTGGAGTACAGAGTGGAGTACAAAGAGGAGTACAGAGAGGAGTACAGAGAGGAGTACAGAGTGGAGTACAGAGTGGAGTACAGAGAGGAGAGTACAGAGAGGAGTACAGAGTGGAGTACAGAGAGGAGTACAGAGAGGAGTACAGAGTGGAGTACAGAGTGGAGTACAGAGTGGAGTACAAAGAGGAGTACAGAGAGGAGTACAGAGAGGAGTACAGAGTGGAGTACAGAGTGGAGTACAGAGAGGAGTACAGAGAGGAGTACAGAGTGGAGTACAGAGAGGAGTACAGAGTGGAGTACAGAGAGGAGTACAGAGTGGAGTACAGAGTGGAGTACAGAGTGGAGTACAGAGAGGAGTACAGAGTGGAGTACAGAGTGGAGTACAGAGAGGAGTACAGAGTGGAGTACAGAGAGGAGTACAGAGAGGAGTACAGAGAGGAGTACAGAGTGGAGTACAGAGTGGAGTACAGAGAGGAGTACAGAGTGGAGTACAGAGTGGAGTACAGAGTGGAGTACAGAGAGGAGTACAGAGTGGAGTACAGAGAGGAGTACAGAGTGGAGTACAGAGTGGAGTACAGAGTGGAGTACAGAGAGGAGTACAGAGAGGAGTACAGAGAGGAGTACAGAGTGGAGTACAGAGTGGAGTACAGAGTGGAGTACAGAGAGGAGTACAGAGTGGAGTACAGAGAGGGAGTACAGAGTGGAGTACAGAGAGGAGTACAGAATGGAGTACAGAGAGGAGTACAGAATGGAGTACAGAGAGGAGTACAGAGAGGAGTACAGAGAGGAGTACAGAGAGGAGTACAGAGAGGAGTACAAAGAGGAGTACAGAGTGGAGTACAGAGAGGAGTACAGAGAGGAGTACAGAGTGGAGTACAGAGAGGAGTACAGAGTGGAGTACAGAGTGGAGTACAGAGTGGAGTACAGAGTGGAGTACAGAGAGGAGTACAGAGTGGAGTACAGAGTGGAGTACAGAGTGGAGTACAGAGAGGAGTACAGAGTGGAGTACAGAGTGGAGTACAGAGTGGAGTACAGAGTGGAGTACAGAGAGGAGTACAGAGTGGAGTACAGAGTGGAGTACAGAGAGGAGTACAGAGAGGAGTACAGAGTGGAGTACAGAGAGGAGTACAGAGTGGAGTACAGAGAGGAGTACAGAGTGGAGTACAGAGTGGAGTACAGAGAGGAGTACAGAGTGGAGTACAGAGAGGAGTACAGAGAGGAGTACAGAGAGGAGTACAGAGAGGAGTACAGAGTGGAGTACAGAGTGGAGTACAGAGAGGAATACAGAGTGGAGTACAGAGTGGAGTACAGAGAGGAGTACAGAGAGGAGTACAGAGAGGAGTACAGAGTGGAGTACAGAGTGGAGTACAGAGAGGAGTACAGAGTGGAGTACAGAGAGGAGTACAGAGAGGAGTACAGAGAGGAGTACAGAGAGGAGTACAGAGTGGAGTACAGAGAGGAGTACAAAGAGGAGTACAGAGAGGAGTACAGAGAGGAGTACAGAGGAGGAGTACAGAGTGGAGTACAGAGAGGAGTACAGAGTGGAGTACAGAGAGGAGTACAGAGTGGAGTACAGAGAGAGTACAAAGAGGAGTACAGAGTGAAGTACAGAGAGGAGTACAGAGAGGAGTACAGAGTGGAGTACAGAGTGGAGTACAGAGTGGAGTACAGAGTGGAGTACAGAGAGGAGTACAGAGAGAAGTACAGAGTGGAGTACAGAGTGGAGTACAGAGAGGAGTACAGAGTGGAGTACAGAGTGGAGTACAGAGAGGAGTACAGAGAGGAGTACAGAGTGGAGTACAGAGAGGAGTACAGAGTGGAGTACAGAGTGGAGTACAGAGAGGAGTACAGAGAGGAGTACAGAGTGGAGTACAGAGAGGAGTACAGAGTGGAGTACAGAGTGGAGTACAGAGTGGAGTACAGAGAGGAGTACAGAGTGGAGTACAGAGTGGAGTACAGAGAGGAGTACAGAGAGGAGTACAGAGTGGGAGTACAGAGAGGAGTACAGAGTGGAGTACAGAGTGGAGTACAGAGTGGAGTACAGAGAGGAGACCAGAGAGGAGTACAGAGAGGAGTACAGAGAGGAGTACAGAGTGGAGTACAGAGTGGAGTACAGAGTGGAGTACAGAGAGGAGTACAGAGAGGAGTACAGAGCGGAGTACAGAGCGGAGTACAGAGTGGAGTACAGAGAGGAGTACAGAGTGGAGTACAGAGTGGAGTACAGATGGGATATCCTGGGAGGAGCTGCCTCTGTGCGCAGCAGCGCCCCATGCTGGCAGAGTCATTGTGTATTTGCTGAAAAAAGCAGCAGGGAATAAGAATGATGAAAGTGGCGCAGGGATAAGGGCCGCAGAGAAGCAGCGATACCCGGGACCCGCAGAGGAAGCAGCGATACCCGGGACCCCGCAGAGGAAGCAGCGATGTCCGGGACCCCGCAGAGGAAGCAGCGATGTCCGGGACCCCGCAGAGGAAGCAGCGATGTCCGGGACCCGCAGAGGAAGCAGCGATGTCGGGACCCGCAGAGGAAGCAGCGATGTCCGGGACCCCGCAGAGGAAGCAGCGATGTCCGGGACCCCGCAGAGGAAGCAGCGATGTCCGGGACCCCGCAGAGGAAGCAGCGATGTCCGGGACCCCGCAGAGGAAGCCATGCCCCAGCCGATGCCCGGGACCCCGCAGAGGAAGCAGCGATGCCCGGGACCCCGCAGAGGAAGCAGCGATACCCGGGACCCCGCAGAGGAAGCAGCGATGTCCGGGACCCCGCAGAGGAAGCAGCGATGTCCGGGACCCCGCAGAGGAAGCAGCGATGCCGGAACCCGCAGAGGAAGCAGCGATGCCCGGGACCCGCAGAGAAGCAGCGATGCCCGGGACCCCGCAGAGGAAGCAGCAATACCCGGGACCCCGCACAGGAAGCAGCGATACCCGGACCTGGAGCGTCTACAGACCGTCCATTCTGCAGGAAGAAACGTGAAGTATCCTGAATGATTCCTGGACACTGCAGCCGGGATCAATATTCACAGCCGGGATCAGTATTCATAGCTGGAATCAGTATCCGGCAGCCGGGATCAGTATCCGCAGCCGGGATCAGTATCCGCAGCCGGGATCAGTATCCGCAGCCGGATCAGTATCCGCAGCCGTGATCAGTATCCGCAGCCGGGATCAGTATCCGCAGCCGGGATCAGTATCCGCAGCCGGGATCAGTATCCGCAGCCGGGATCAGTATCCGCAGCCGGGATCAGTATCCGCAGCCGGGATCAGTATCCGAAGCCGGGATCAGTATCCGAAGCCGGGATCAGTATCCGCAGCCGGGATCAGTATCCACAGCCGGGATCAGTATCCGCAGCCGGGATCAGTATCCGCAGCCGGATCAGTATCCGCAGCCGGGATCAATATTCATAGCTGGGATCAGTATCCGTAGCCGGGATCAGTATCCGCAGCCGGGATCAATATTCGCCGTCGGATCAATATTCATAGCTGGGATCAGTATCCGCCGCCTGGATCAGTATCCGCCGCCGGGATCAGTATCCGCCGCCGGGATCAGTATCTGCCGCCGGGATCAATATTCCTAGCTGGGATAAGTATCCGCAGCCTGGATCAGTATCCGTAGCCGGGATCAATATTCGTAGCCGGGATCAGTATCCGTAGCCGGGATCAGTATCCGTAGCCGGGATCAATATTCATAGCTGGGATCAGTATCCGCAGCCAGGATCAGTGTACGTAGCCAGGATCAATATTCGTAGCCGGGATCAGTATCCGCAGCCGGGATCAGTATCCGCAGCCGGGATCAGTATCCGCAGCCGGGATCAGTATCCGCAGCCGGGATCAGTATCCGTAGCCGGGATCAGTATCCGTAGCCGGGATCAGTATCCGCAGCCGGGATCAGTATCCGCAGCCGGGATCAGTATCCGCAGCCGGGATCAGTATCCGCAGCCGGGATCAGTATCCGCAGCCGGATCAGTATCCGCAGCCGGGATCAATATTCATAGCTGGGATCAGTATCCGTAGCCGGGATCAGTATTCATAGCTGGAATCAGTATCCGCAGCCGG
Organism: Anomaloglossus baeobatrachus; assembly: GCF_048569485.1. NCBI lineage: Eukaryota > Metazoa > Chordata > Amphibia > Anura > Aromobatidae > Anomaloglossus > Anomaloglossus baeobatrachus. The sequence goes on along the minus strand of NC_134358.1, from coordinate 1,552,644 downwards.
GATCAGTATCCGCAGCCGTGATCAGTATCCGCAGCCGGGATCAGTATCCGCAGCCGGGATCAGTATCCGCAGCCGGGATCAGTATCCACAGCTGGGATCAGTATCCACAGCCGGGATCAGTATCCGCAGCCGGGATCAGTATCCGCAGCCGGGATCAATATTCATAGCTGGGATCAGTATCCGTAGCCGGGATCAGTATCCGCAGCCGGGATCAATATTCGCCGTCGGGATCAATATTCATAGCTGGGATCAGTATCCGCCGCCTGGATCAGTATCCGCCGCCCGGGATCAGTATCCGCCGCCGGGATCAGTATCTGCCGCCGGGGATCAATATTCCTAGCTGGGATAAGTATCCGCAGCCTGGATCAGTATCCGTAGCCGGGATCAATATTCGTAGCCGGGATCAGTATCCGTAGCCGGGATCAGTATCCGTAGCCGGGATCAATATTCATAGCTGGGATCAGTATCCGCAGCCAGGATCAGTGTACGTAGCCAGGATCAATATTCGTAGCCGGGATCAGTATCCGCAGCCGGGATCAGTATCCGCAGCCGGGATCAGTATCCGTAGCCGGGATCAGTATTCGTAGCCGGGATCAGTATCCGCAGCCGGGATCAGTATCCATAGCCGGGATCAGTATCCGTAGCCGGGATCAGTATCCGTAGCCGGGATAAGCATCCGTAGCCGGGATCAGTATCCGCAGACGGGATCAGTATCTGCAGACGGGATCAGTATCCGCAGACGGGATCAGTATCCGTAGCCGGGATCAGTATCTGTAGCCGGGATCAGTATCCGTAGCTGGGATCAGTATCCGTAGCCGGGATCAGTATCCGTAGCCGGGATCAGTATCCGTAGCCGGGATCAGTATCCTTAGCCGGGATCAGTATCCGTAGCCGGGATCAATATTCGTAGCTGGGATCAGTATCCGTAGCCGGGATCAGTATCCGCAGCCGGGATCAATATTCATAGCTGGGATCAGTATCCGTAGCCGGGATCAGTATCCGCAGCCGGGACAAATATTCGCCGCCGGGATCAATATTCATAGCTGGGATCAGTATCCGCCACCGGGATCCGTATCCACAGCCGGGATCAGTATCCGCCGCCGGGATCAGTATCCGCCGCCGGGATCAATATTCCTAGCTGGGATAAGTATCCGCAGCCTGGATCAGTATCCGTAGCCGGGATCAATATTCGTAGCTGGGATCAGTATCCGTAGCCGGGATCAGTATTTGCAGCCAGGATCAGTATCCGTAGCCGGGAACAGTATCCGTAGCCAGGATCAATATTCGTAGCTGGGATCAGTATTTGCAGCCGGGATCAGTATCCGTAGCCGGGATCAGTATCCGCAGCCGGGATCAGCATCCGTAGCCGGGATCAGCATCCGTAGCCGGGATCAGTATCCGTAGCTGGGATCAGTATCCGTAGCCGGGATCAGTATCCGTAGCCGGGATCAGTATCCGTAGCCGGGATCAGTATCCGTAGCCGGGATCAGTATCCGTAGCCGGGATCAGTATTCGTAGCCGGGATCAGTATCCGTAGCCGGGATCAGTATTCGTAGCCGGGATCAGTATCTGCAGCCGGGATCAGTATCCGCAGCCGGAATCAATATTCATAGCTGGGATCAGTATCCGTAGCCGGGATCAGTATCCGCAGCCGGGATCAATATTCGCCGCCGGGATCAATATTCATAGCTGGGATCAGTATCCGCCACCGGGATCAGTATGCACAGCCGGGATCAGTATCCGCCGACGGGATCAGTATCCGCCGACGGGATCAATATTCCTAGCTGGGATCAGTATCCGTAGCCGGGAACAGTATCCGTAGCCAGGATCAATATCCGTAGCTGGGATCAGTATTTGCAGCCGGGATCAGTATCCGTAGCCGGGATCAGTATCCGTAGCCGGGATCAGTATCCGTAGCCGGGATCAGTATCCGTAGCCGGGATCAGTATCCGCAGCCGGGATCAGTATCCGTAGCCGGGATCAGTATCCGTAGCCGGGATCAGTATCCGTAGCCGGGATCAGTATCCTTAGCCGGGATCAGTATCCGTAGCCGGGATCAGTATCCGTAGCCGGGATCAGTATCCGTAGCCGGGATCAGTATCCGTAGCCGGGATCAGTATCTGTAGCCGGGATCAGTATCCGTAGCCGGGATCAGTATCTGAAGCATCTTCTCACGTGACGACACTGACCTCTGGTGGTGAAGTAGTGGCATTACATCCCAATCATAAAACGCACATACACATATACATATTTACACACACACACACGAGCGGCGTCCGCAGGGGCCGGATTCTGGCTATAATCGCGCTGATCGGAGCGATGCTGATGTATCGGAGAGATGCTGATGTATCGGAGCGATGCTGATGTATCGGGGCCATGCTGATGTATCGGGGCCATGCTGATGTATCGGAGAGATGCTGATGTATCGGAGAGATGCTGATGTATCGGGGCCATGCTGATGTATCGGGGCCATGCTGAAGTATCGGGGCCATGCTGATGTATCGGAGCGATGCTGATGTATCGGAGCGATGCTGATGTATCGGGGCCATGCTGATGTATCGGAGCCATGCTGAAGTATCGGGGCCATGCTGAAGTATCGGGGCCATGCTGATGTATCGGGGCGACGCTGATGTATCGGGGCGATGCTGATGTATCGGGGCCATGCTGATGTATCGGAGCGATGCTGATGTATCGGGGCGATGCTGATGTATCGGGGCCATGCTGATGTATCGGGGCCATGGTGATGTATCGGGGCCATGCTGATGTATCGGAGCAATGCTGATGTATCGGGGCCATGCTGATGTATCGGAGAGATGCTGATGTATCGGGGCCATGCTGATGTATCGGGGCCATGCTGATGTATCAGAGCCATGGTGATGTATCGGGGCCATGCTGATGTATCGGAGCGATGCTGATGTATCGGAGCGATGCTGATGTATCGGAGCGATGCTGATGTATCGGGGCCATGCTGATGTATCGGAGCCATGCTGAAGTATCGGGGCCATGCTGAAGTATCGGGGCCATGCTGATGTATCGGGGCGACGCTGATGTATCGGGGCGACGCTGATGTATCGGGGCGACGCTGATGTATCGGGGCCATGCTGATGTATCGGAGCGATGCTGATGTATCGGGGCCATGCTGATGTATCGGGGCCATGCTGATGTATCGGGGCCATGCTGATGTATCGGGGCCATGGTGATGTATCGGGGCCATGCTGATGTATCAGAGCCATGGTGATGTATCGGGGCCATGCTGATGTATCGGAGCGATGCTGATGTATCGGAGCGATGCTGATGTATCGGAGCGATGCTGATGTATCGGAGCGATGCTGATGTATCGGGGCCATGCTGATGTATCGGAGCCATGGTGATGTATCGGGGCCATGCTGATGTATCGGGGCCATGCTGATGTATCGGAGCGATGCTGATGTATCGGGGCCACGCTGATGTATCGGAGCGATGCTGATGTATCGGGGCCATGCTGATGTATCGGAGAGATGCTGATGTATCGGGGCCACGCTGATGTATCGGGGCCACGCTGATGTATCGGAACGATGCTGATGTATCGGGGCCATGCTGATGTATCGGAGAGATGCTGATGTATCGGAGCGATGCTGATGTATCGGAGCGATGCTGATGTATCGGAGCGATGCTGATGTATCGGAGAGATGCTGATGTATCGGGGCCATGCTGATGTATCGGAGCCACGCTGATGTATCGGAGCGATGCTGATGTATCGGGGCCATGCTGATGTATCGGAGCGATGCTGATGTATCGGGGCCATGCTGATGTATCGGAGAGATGCTGATGTATCGGGGCCATGCTGATGTATCGGGGCCATGCTGATGTATCGGAGAGATGCTGATGTATCGGGGCCATGCTGATGTATCGGGGCCATGCTGATGTATCGGAGAGATGCTGATGTATCGGGGCCACGCTGATGTATCGGGGCCACGCTGATGTATCGGGGCCACGCTGATGTATCGGGGCGACTATGAACAATTTTTGCCTCTTTGCACGCATCCTGTTTTGTCCTGGAGCACATTATTTCTACAGGCTGATGGAGATGATCAGCGCGGTGCGACCGTAGTCTGAGGTGCGAGGCCAGAGTCACCGGCTGACGGGTTTGACAGCGCCCCATCTGTGCTCAGGTGGTATCCGGTATTGCAGCTCCGCTCCATTGAAGTGAATAGGCCTCGGACGCGGCAGCGCACACATCCTGAGCACAGCTGTGGTACTTCCCCTATAGGAATCATTTTCTATAGTGACGCCCCTAAGAATGGACAGTGACATTTTCCCCCGTCTGTGGCGGTGTATTATGGCTGTCAGTCAGGATTGTAGCCGCAGGCAGCGGGTGACGGCATCAGGCAGGATAGGAGACGACTCTGACCACGGCCGTTCCACTCATCCTCATCTGCACCTTGCACTGTTCACCACCTATTCATATACAGTGTGCCCACCCATATCCTGTATACACTGCACCTATATACAGTGTGTCCACCCATATCCTGTATACGCCGCACCTCTATACAGCGTGTCCACCCATATCCTGTATACGCCGCACCTCTATACAGCGTGTCCACCCATATCCTGTATACGCCGCACCTCTATACAGCGTGTCCACCCATATCCTGTATACGCCGCACCTATATACAGTGTCCACCCATATCCTGTATACGCCGCACCTATATACAGCGTGTCCACCCATATCCTGTATACGCCGCACCTATATACAGTGCGTCCACCCATATCCTGTATACGCCGCACCTCTATACAGCGTGTCCACCCATATCCTGTATACGCCGCACCTCTATACAGCGTGTCCACCCATATCCTGTATACGCCGCACCTCTATACAGCGTGTCCACCCATATCCTGTATACGCCGCACCTCTATACAGCGTGTCCACCCATATCCTGTATACGCCGCACCTCTATACAGCATGTCCACCCATATCCTGTATACACCGCACCTATATACAGTGTGCCCACCCATATCCTGTATACGCCGCACCTCTATACAGCGTGTCCACCCATATCCTGTATACGCCGCACCTCTATACAGCGTGTCCACCCATATCCTGTATACGCCGCACCTCTATACAGCGTGTCCACCCATATCCTGTATACGCCGCACCTCTATACAGCATGTCCACCCATATCCTGTATACACCGCACCTATATACAGTGTGTCCACCCATATCCTGTATACACCGCAGCTATATACAGTGTGTCCACCCATATCCTGTATACACCGCACCTATATACAGTGTCCACCCATATCCTGTATACACCGCACCTATATACAGCGTGTCCACCCGTATCCTGTATACACCGCACCTATATACAGCGTGTCCACCCGTATCCTGTATACACCGCACCTATATACAGTGTGCCCACCCATATCCTGTATACACCGCACCTATATAGAGTGTGCCCACCCATATCCTGTATACACCGCACCTATATACAGCGTGCCCACCCATATCCTGTATACACCGCACATATATACAGCGTGTCCACCCGTATCCTGTATACACCGCACCTATATAATAATAATAATAAAATTATTATTATTATTATTATTATCCTGTATACACCGCACCTATATACAGCATTGTGGTATATGGGGCTCAGTGGGCGCTCTCGTCCACTAAAACCCGCCGCCTTTAGAAAGACAGCGTGGCTCAGGGCTCATCCCAACTGAACGCCGGCCTCCTTAACCGTGGGCGTAACACTACTCAGACAACACAGGGTGAGGGAACCACAATAATTAGACTTTATTGGATCCCCAAACAATTAACGGCACATAACACAAAACCAGCAAAACACAAATGTAACAGGCAACAGAGTCTCACCCTTCCGCTGACTCACCAGGGATTAGAATGTCCATGCCTCACAGGTTCCACGCTGTCTGAGGTCTGCAAAGTCTGTAACAGGTGACTGAACTGTCCCAACCTGCGTGTCCTCCTTAGGTAGTCCTGGTTTGATGTTACAATCCTGGCAGCCGGAGTCGAAATCCCTAGGCTGTGGATATGGTCTCCAACCGGGTCCGGAATCCCTAGATTGAAGCCATAAGATATCCTGATCCTCTAGTCAGCTCCAAAGAGCTTAGACTGGATCCATCAGCATCCATCAACAACCCCTGGTGGCTTAAAGAAGTCCTTTTTATAGCCACAACCTTCCACTTGGATACACTGCGTCCTTATCGATTGGTTGGACAAGATTGCTTCTCCCATTGGAGGAATTTCAAGCTGCATGGACAATGTTCATTTAAATGATGTGCATAGAAAGACTGAGGGTGTACATGTAAACTGGGAGTCACCGACTAGACAATGGCTACTAAGGTTATTACATTATCAATACACAACTACAATACAATGGTTACTGGAAATGTCTGGAGAAAAATACCCCTGGCTTTCAATGGCCAACACAATTACATTGAGTCAACAAGAGTCTTGTAAAAACAATGAGGGACTTCTCCCCCATCTATAGACAATCTATCATGCTGTCTGGCTGGATTTTAAGAAACTTTAACCCATGAGAGTCCATGTTGTCACATTCCTCCCCCTTCTTAATATTAGCCAGACATGATAGGCTTCCGATCATCCTTCTCCTCTTGACGGCATTGTCCTTTTTAATGGTGAGGTCAGCAACAGAGGCTCGCATCTATACACCTCCCCCTGATTACCTCCCCCAAGTTGAGCAGCCATATGGTGGACAAGCACTAAGGTGGGGTCCATGAGTTGGGCCTGCACAAATCTGCCACTATCAATCCTCCCCCAGTCAATAGCCACAGTGTGGTTAGGCTTACTCACGGTTCTTGGCTCAGAAGTGGATGATGGAGACCGGGAATGCAAACCATCTCTGGAAAAGATGTTAGAAAGATCCACATCAGGGTCCTGCTTGGCTTGGAGGTGGGTGATGGCTTCTTCAAACTGACTGGATAGTCCTTGTACTAGGTCATTCTCCAAAATGCCTGTTGTGAGCAGGTAATTCACAAGCCCCACTTTCACTTCCCTCTGAGTGGTATCCAAAACAACACGCTTGGTGGGGCCATCTATGAACCCCACTTCAACTTCCTCCTGGCTAATCCCTGAAACAACAGGTGTGGGGAGGCTGTCCATAAACTCCATATGGACCTCTTCCTGGTCAGACCCCAAAGTAACTGTTGTGGGGACGGTGTCCATAAGCTCCACATCAGCCTTGCTCTGGTCAGTCTCCACAATGACAGGTGTGGGGAGGCTGTTCACAAGTCTCACATCAACCTCTCCCTGGTCCTTTCCCGAAATAACTGGTGTGTGGACGGTGTCCATAAGCTCCACATCAGCCTTGCTCTGGTCAGACTCCACAATGACAGGTATGGGGAGGCTGTTCACAATCTCCACCTCGACCTCTCCCTGGTCGGTCCTTAGGTCCACCTACACACATGCCAGAGGGACGTCTGAGCGCTGGCCCTCAGCCAGGGAGACGGACAATTGGGAATCCGGTAAAGGGTCTTCCGGAGAAACAACAACTGGGCTTACCAGAGTGATGGAAGATCCAATGTCTCGAAGTCCCTGAGCCTGTATATCACCGACCTTGACCGTCTGGATGTGGGGATGGAGGTTGGCTGGTGTACGGTGTCCGGCCTGCCGTAGGGTGTGGACTGGATAAACCACTTCCTCAGCTGTTGGTGTTTCTTGGGAGCAGCATTCCCCAGGTCTCGTTGGTTCATCTCGGCACATGTTGACTGGTTGGAGTGGCAGACGGGCTCCAAGCATGCGGCCTCGGTTTTGGAGACAATCCTTATCTATATGTCCATTGCGCCCACATGTATAACAGCGCCATAGATTGGGAGAGTCACAGGCCCTGTTTGTAGTCCTTTGTTTTGGCGCAGCTTCTGCTGGGTAGCGGGACCATCCTTCTCGACCGGCTGGTGTTAGCAGTACTGCAGCTGGAATCCCATAAACATATTCCAGAACATAAGCCCTCTCTTCTCTTGAGGATCTAGGCCCCAATGCATCCAACAACGCTGTGGCTTGGGCCATCTTGGAGAAAGTTGATTCCCGATTGTCACTAGATCCATGATGTGGCACATAGTCTAAATCCTCTGGGTCAATATCGGCGGGATCCTCATCGTCCTCTGCATCATTCTGGGCATCCCAACGGACTAATTTCCGGATCAAGTCCGACCGAGTCTCAGCGCTCCAGCAGACAATCTCTCGCCTCCGGCACAGATCCTGCAGCATCCATTTACTGCAGCGGTCGTAACTCCTCTCTTGTCCTTGTCCCATGGCTGAGCTGGTGGGGTTGGACATGGCAGCGTCTGAAACCTGAATGCCTCCCCTATGGCCTGCTGGGTATGCTTATGTGCCTCCCTGGTTGTTGAGCCCTGGACGGTGTCCGAAAACACCAGTCCTCTGCAGCTCCCTGGGTAAACCAGTCTGAGTAGTATCCCACCGCTGCCACCAATTGTGGAGACACGGGGCTCAGTGGGCGCTCTCGTCCACTAAAACCCGCTGCCTTTAGAAAGACAGCGTGGCTCAGGGCTCATCCCAACTGAACGCCGGCCTCCTTAACCGTGGGCGTAACACTACTCAGACAACACAGGGTGAGGGAACCACAATAATTAGACTTTATTGGATCCCCAAACAATTAACGGCACATAACACATAACCAGCAAAACACACAAATGTAACAGGCAACAGAGTCTCACCCTTCCGCTGCTCACCAGGGATTTAGAATGTCCATGCCTCAGAGGTTCCAAGCTGTCTGAGGTCTGTAAAGTCTGTAACAGGTGACTGAACTGTCCCAACCTGCGTGTCCTCCTTAGGTAGTCCTGGTTTGATGATAAAATCCTGGCAGCCGGAATCGAAATCCCTAGGCTGTGGATATGGTCTCCAACCGGGTCCAGAGTCCCTAGATTGAAGCCATAAGATATCCTGATCCTCTAGTCAGCTCCAAAGAGCTTAGACTGGATCCATCAGCATCCATCAACAACCCCTGGTGGCTTAAAGAAGTCCTTTTTATAGCCACAACCTTCCACTTGGATACACTGCGTCCTCATCGATTGGTTGGACAAGATTGCTTCTCCCATTGGAGGAATTTCAAGCTGCATGGACAATGTTCATTTAAATGATGTGCATAGAAAGACTGAGGGTGTACATGTAAACTGGGAGTCACCGACTAGACAATGGCTACTAAGGTAATTACATTATCAATACACAACTACAATACAATGGTTACTGGAAATGTCTGGAGAACAATACGTCTGGCTTTCAATGGCCAACACAATTACATTGAGTCAACAAGAGTCTTGTAAAAACAATGAGGGACTTCTCCCCCATCTATAGACAATCTATCATCCTGTCTGGCTGGATTTTAACAAACTTTAACCCATGAGAGTCCATGTCGTCACAAGCGTGTCCACCCATATCCTGTATACGCCGCACCTATATACAGCGTGTCCACCCATATCCTGTATACGCCGCACCTATATACAGCGCGTCCACCCATATCCTGTATACGCCGCACCTATATACAGCGCGTCCACCCATCTCCTGTATACGCCGCACCTATATACAGCGCGTCCACCCGTATCCTGTATACGCCGCACCTCTATACAGCGCGTCCACCCGTATCCTGTATACGCCGCACCTCTATACAGCGCGTCCACCCGTATCCTGTATACGCCGCACCTCTGTACAGCGCGTCCACCCGTATCCTGTATCCGCCGCACCTATGTACAGCGCGTCCACCCGTATCCTGTATACGCCGCACCTATATACAGCGCGCCCACCCGTATCCTATATACGCCGCACCTATATACAGCGTGCCCACCCGTATCCTATATACGCCGCACCTATATACAGCGTGCCCACCCGTATCCTATATACGCCGCACCTATATACAGCGTGTCCCCCATATCCTGTATACGACGCACCTATATACAGCGTGTCCCCCATATCCTGTATACGACGCACCTATATACAGCGTGTCCCCCATATCCTGTATACACCGCACCTATATACAGCGTGTCCACCCGTATCCTGTATATACCGCACCTATATACAGCGTGTCCACCCATATCTTGTATACACCGCACCTATATACAGTGTGTCCACCCGTATCCTGTATACACCGCACCTATATACAGTGTCCCCCCATATCCTGTATACACCGCACCTATATACAGTGCGTCCACCCATATCCTGTATACACCGCACCTATATACAGCGCGTCCACCCATATCCTGTATACACCGCACCTATATACAGCGCGTCCACCCATATCCTGTACACACCGCACCTATATACAGTGTGTCCACCCATATCCTGTATACACTGCACCTATATACAGTGTGCCCACCCATATCCTGTATACACTGCACCTATATACAGTGTGTCCACCCATATCCTGTATACACCGCACCTATATACAGTGTGTCCCCCCATATCCTGTATACACCGCACCTATATACAGTGTGTCCACCCGTATCCTGTATACACCACACCTATATACAGTGTGTCCACCCATATCCTGTATACACCGCACCTATATACAGCGCGTCCACCCATATCCTGTATACACCGCACCTATATACAGTGTGTCCACCCGTATCCTGTATACACCGCACCTATATACAGTGTGCCCACCCATATCCTGTATACACCGCTCCTATATACAGCGTGTCCACCCATATCCTGTACACACCGCTCCTATATACAGTGTGTCCACCCATATCTTGTATACACCGCTCCTATATACAGTGTGTCCACCCATATCCTGTATACGCCGCACCTATATACAGTGTGCCCACCCATATCCTGTATACACCGCACCTATATACAGCGTGTCCACCCATATCCTGTATACACCGCACCTATATACAGTGTGTCCAGCCATATCCTGTATACACCGCACCTATATACAGCGTGTCCACCCATATCCTGTATATACCGCACCTATATACAGTGTGTCCACCCATATCCTGTATACACCGCACCTATATACAGCGTGTCCACCCATATCCTGTATACACCGCACCTATATACAGCGTGTCCACCCATATCCTGTATACACCGCACCTATATACAGTGTGTCCAGCCATATCCTGTATACACCGCACCTATATACAGCGTGTCCACCCATATCCTGTATACACCGCCATTAACTTGAGAACGGCGGCAGCTATAGGCCTTGAAATGGTGTCTAGGGATAGTAAAGTAGACATTGGCTATGGAGGCTGCGTGGCCTCCGCTCACCTGACCTAACCCCACTGCACTTCTTTCTGTGAGGTCACATCACACAGCAGTGACCCCTCCCCCAACATTGCAGGACCACGACCACGTATCACAGATGTGTGCAAACGTGTCACCTGCCATATTGCACAGCGTGCAGCAGGATACAGTATGCTGTGCAGAGGCCAGATGTGCATTGCAGCAAGATACAGTATGCTGTGCAGAGTCCAGATGTGCATTGCAGCCAGATACAGTATGCTGTGCAGAGGCCAGATGTGCATTGCAGCCAGATACAGTATGCTGTGCAGAGGCCAGATGTGCATTGCAGCCAGATACAGTATGCTGTGCAGAGGCCAGATGTGCATTGCAGCCAGATACAGTATGCTGTACTGCTGGAGGGAGATAGTGAAGGGGAGGGCTTAGCTTGAAAAACAGCGGTTAGAAAGTCAGTTAATAAGGAGAGCCCCAAAGGGAGAGGAGCAGACGGCGCCTGTGAGACAAGAGCCCCAAAGGGAGAGGAGCAGACGGCGCCTGTGAGAGGAGAGCCCCTGAGGGAGAGGAGCAGACGGCGCCTGTGAGACGAGAGCCCCAGAGGGAGAGGAGCAGACGGCGCCTGTGAGACGAGAGCCCCAGAGGGAGAGGAGCAGACGGCGCCTGTGAGACGAGAGCCCCAGAGGGAGAGGAGCAGACGGCGCCTGTGAGACGAGAGCCCCAGAGGGAGAGGAGCAGACGGCGCCTGTGAGACGAGAGCCCCAGAGGGAGATGAGCAGACGGCGCCTATGAGAGGAGAGCCCCTGAGGGAGAAGAGCAGACGGCGCCTGTGAAACAAGAGCCCCTGAGGGAGAGGAGCAGACGGCGCCTGTGAGACGAGAGCCCCAGAGGGAGAGGAGAAGACGGCGCCTGTGAGACGAGAGCCCCAGAGGGAGAGAAGACGGCGCCTGTGAGACGAGAGCCCCAGAGGGAGAGGAGCAGATGGCGCCTGTGAGACGAGAGCCCCAGAGGGAGACGAGCAGACGGCGCCTGTGAGAGGAGAGCCCCTGAGGGAGAGGAGCAGACGGCGCCTGTGAAACAAGAGCCCCTGAGGGAGAGGAGCAGACGGCGCCTGTGACACGAGAGCCCCAGAGGGAGAGGAGCAGACGGCGCCTGTGAGACGAGAGCCCCAGAGGGAGAGAAGACGGCGCCTGTGAGACGAGAGCCCCAGAGGGAGAGGAGCAGACGGCGCCTGTGAGACGAGAGCCCCAGGGGGAGAGGAGCAGACGGCGCCTGTGAGACGAGAGCCCCAGAGGGAGAGGAGCAGACGGCGCCTATGAGAGGAGAGCCCCTGAGGGAAAGGAGCAGACTGCGCCTGTTAGAGGAGAGCCCCTGAGGGAGAAGAGCAGACGGCGCCTGTGAAACAAGAGCCCCTGAGGGAGAGGAGCAGACGGCGCCTGTGAGACGAGAGCCCCAGAGGGAGAGGAGAAGACGGCGCCTGTGAGACGAGAGCCCCAGAGGGAGAGGAGAAGACGGCGCCTGTGAGACGAGAGCCCCAGAGGGAGAGGAGCAGATGGCGCCTGTGAGACGAGAGCCCCAGAGGGAGAGGAGCAGACGGCGCCTGTGAGAGGAGAGCCCCTGAGGGAGAGGAGCAGACGGCGCCTGTGAAACAAGAGCCCCTGAGGGAGAGGAGCAGACGGCGCCTGTGAGACGAGAGCCCCAGAGGGAGAGGAGCAGACGGCGCCTGTGAGACGAGAGCCCCAGAGGGAGAGAACACGGCGCCTGTGAGACGAGAGCCCCAGAGGGAGAGGAGCAGACGGCGCCTGTGAGACGAGAGCCCCAGGGGGAGATGAGCAGACGGCGCCTGTGAGACGAGAGCCCCAGAGGGAGAGGAGCAGACGGCGCCTGTGAGAGGAGAGCCCCAGAGGGAGAGGAGCAGACTGCGCCTGTGAGAGGAGAGCCCCAGAGGGAGAGGAGCAGACTGCGCCTGTGAGAGGAGAGTCCCTGAGCAGAGGGTCAGTAGGTCCTTGAGAGAAGGCCAGGTCCTGACTGACTAAAAAAAACCTGTTTATTCTGCTGTGAATAAAGAAACTGAAGGAGAGGGATCCCAACGGGCGCCCGAGTACCAGGGAAGAGACTGGCCAGTAAATTGAATTTAACCCCGGTTGCTAATAGCAACAGCAGTAGAGGAATGGAGTGTATAGCAAAGACCATATTGTAAATGTCTGGTGTGACCCCTGTAACCAAGTAACAGGGGGTCCACCGAGGGCAAGAGGGAAGATGGAGTTATGTCAACAGTAAAGAGCATTCGTTAGTTTTAAAGAAGACCTGTGTCTGTGGTGTGTGTGTGTCTGGTGTGTGTGTGTGTGTGTGTGTCTGGTGGGTGTGTGTGTGTCTGGTGTGTGTGTGTGTCTGTCTGTGTGTCTGTGGTGTGTGTGTGTCTGTGGTGTGTGTCCGTGGTGTGTGTGTGTGTGTCTGTGGTGTGTGTCTGGTGTGTGTGTGTGTGTGTGTGTGTGTGTGTGTCTGGTGGGTGTGTGTGTGTCTGGTGTGTGTGTGTCTGTCTGTGTGTCTGTGGTGTGTGTGTGTGTGTGTGTGTCTGTCTGTGTGTCTGTGGTGTGTGTGTGTGTGTCTGTGGTGTGTGTCTGTGGTGTGTGTGTGTGTGTGTGTGTGTGTCTGTGGTGTGTGTGTGTCTGTGGTGTGTGTCTGTGGTGTGTGTGTGTCTGTGGTGTGTGTGTGTGTGTGTGTGTGTCTGTGGTGTGTGTGTGTGACGGGGTGTACATCAGAGCAAAGAGAGACAACAGGCCGAGGATGATCCAACAGGTTTACTAACAGGAATACAGGAACAGCACACGACAAGTCCAAATAAAACAGATTCGGGGGCACCTCCCGATAATCCAAAGTGCCAGATCACAACGTAATAGTCCTTTTCAGAGTCCCAGAAATCCCACACAATCCACTGGACGGCGAGGTCTGTCCGCAGATTCAGATCTCGCTCCCTTCCTCTTCAAAAACTCAACTCCCAACTGCATTTAGAAACAGGAGTGTATTGTTTGAGCTCGTGGGCCCGCCCCTCAAGGGTAGGGGTCTATGCAATGGTTGGGCCCACTAGAAGATTCTAGAAGGTTGGCTCCGAGATGTCTACAGGTTTGTGTAGTTGGCGTTATCCACTGCTTACGAAACAATGAGAAGTTCCCCTGGCTGTGTGGACAAGAGATAATTGCTTTATGGGCCCAGAGACACAGGAGATGGGGGGAAGGTATGGTTACTTACATCCCAAGACATTTCAAAGTGTTCAGTAAGTACAACCAAAGGAAAGTGACATCACATCCTGACATAGTATTACAGCAAATACAGTGAGAAGGTAAAATACATCATGACAATTCCTTCCCCTCCCAACTTGTGTACGTACTAGGGACCTCTACAGGTCGCTGGTTAAGTACACGCAGGCATGGCTGACAGGACTCAAGGCTCCTCTTGCCTGGACAGTCCATCTGCATTTTGGTGTTGGCTGCCCCTTCTATATTGTATGGTAAAGTTATAGGGCTGCAGAGCCAGGCTCCATCGCAGTAAGCGTCCATTGTCCCCAGAGACTCTGTTCAGCCAGGTGAGGGGATTGTGATCAGTAACCACAGTGAATTCCCGTCCATACAGATACGGCCGTAGTTTCTTAAGGGCCCACACTACAGCCAGACATTCCTTCTCAACAGTTGCATAGGCCACTTCTCGGTCCAGCAGTTTCCGGCTGAGATAGGCGATGGGGTGCTCGTCCCCAGCTGCATTCACCTGGCTGAGGACAGCTCCCAGTCCATAAGCAGAGGCATCCGTTTGCACAATGAATCTCCTCTTGTAGTCTGGAGCAGCCAGGACAGGATCGCAGATCAAAGCATCCTTCAGCCGGTTAAAAGCCTCATCACAGGCTGGAGTCCAGATCACCAGCCGGGGCATTGTTTTCTTGGTCAGGTCGGTAAGAGGCTTGGCCACAGTACTGAAATGAGAAACAAATTTTCGGTAATAACTGGCAGTGCCCAGAAAAGCCATAACTTGTTTCTTAGTTTGGGGTACAGGCCAGTCTCTAATAGCCTGGATTTTGGCAGGCTCAGGTCGGAGCTTCCCTCCTCCCACTCTATGTCCTAGGTACTGGACTTCCCCCATCCCCAATTGGCATTTATCGGGTCGAATAGTTAGGCCGGCTGCAAGAATCAGGTCCAAAATAATGGCTACTTGATTCAGATGTTCCTCCCATGTGTGGCTGAAGACGGCGATATCATCCAAGTAGGCACAAGCAAAGTCATCACATCCCCGGAGGATCTGATCCACCATTCTCTGGAAGGTGGCTGGGGCATTTTTCATTCCAAAAGGCATGCTTAGAAATTCATACAGACCAAAGGGGGTTATAAAAGCGGACCGTTCTCTCCCTTCATCCGTTAGAGGGATCTGCCAGTATCCCTTACTGAGATCCAAGGTAGTGACATATCGGGACCCAGCCAGTCGGTCTAGAAGTTCGTCAATACGAGGCATTGGGTAAGGATCGCTGACGGTATGGTCGTTTAGTCGCCGATAGTCCACACAAAATCGAGTACTCCCATCCTTCTTGGGTACTAACACCACAGGGGAGACCCAAGGGCTATGGGAGGCCTGGATTACCCCAAGCTGTAACATCTCCTCCAGTTCGTGCTGCATGGTGTTTCGAACTGATTCAGGTACCCGGTAAGGAGCCAGTTGTATGGGACGGATGCCCTGAGTGTCCACATGATGTTGGGTGACGGTGGTTCGACCTGGTTGGGATGAGAAAGCAGCCCGTCTCTGTTGAAGCACTTCCAGCATCTGGATTTTCTGTAAGGAGTCCAGGTAATCTCCCAGGGGAACCTGTTCCACAGTGGATGGGGCTCTCGCTGCTTCCACGAGATCAGGTAGAGAGTCCTCATCCTCTTGACCATCTTCTGAAGCCAACCGACAGCTTGCTATCATTGGAATGTTCCGGTCATGGTACTCCTTAATAATATTCACATGGACAGTCTTTTGCCTTAGCCCCTGATCATCTAAAGCAAGAAGGTAATTGGTATCATTCAGTTTTCTGAGAACCCGGAAGGGACCCTCCCATGTGGTCTGCAGTTTATTCTGCCGATGGGGAACAATCATTAAGACTTGTTGTCCTTCTACAAACTCCCGATAGCGTGCGTTACGGTCATACCATGTCTTCTGTCTGGTTTGAGCCATACGCAAATGACTCTGTGCAAAACTAGCAAGTTGGGCCAAGGTTTCTCGCAGCTTTAGGACATAAGGGACAACAGGGGTTCCTGTATCTTCAACTTGCCCCTCCCAGTATTCCTTGAGCAGGGTTAAGGGTCCTCGGACCTTTCTTCCATAGAGTAGTTCAAAGGGGGAGAACCCAGTGGACTCCTGGGGAACTTCCCGATAGGCAAACAAGAGATGGGGTAGGTACTTCTCCCAGTCTGAATCTCGGTCCGTGAAGGCCCTCAGCATATTCTTCAGAGTGCCGTTGAATCGTTCACAAAGTCCATTTGTTTGGGGATGATACGGGGTCGTTCGGATCGCTCGTACTCCACAGGTGCGCCACAGACACTGGACCAACTCTGACATAAACTGGGAGCCTTGGTCCGACAAGATCTCACTGGGGAATCCTACTCTGGTAAAAATAATAACCAAGGCCTCGGCCACCTTGGCTGCAGAGATACTTGACAAGGCCACGGCTTCTGGATATCGGGTGGCGTAGTCCACAACAGTGAGAATGTACTGCTTTCCAGATTTACTTGGTTTAGCCAGAGGTCCAATGATATCAACAGCTACTCTTTGAAAGGGTTCTTCTATTATAGGGAGCGGTTGCAGGGGTGCCTTTGGGTGATCTCCGGGTCGCCCTCTACGCTGACATATGTCACAAGTTCGGCAGAAATGCGCCACTGCTTGGGAAATCCCCGGCCAATAAAAAGTTTGAGTCAATCGTCTCTCGGTGCGGGTTTTGCCTTGATGGCCAGCCGTAGGAATGTCATGAGCCAGGTGTAATAGGGGAATTCTGTACTTCTGAGGAACAATCAGCTGTTTGCTATAAGTCCAGGGCTTATCTAGGGAGTCGGCATTGGCAACCCGATACAGAAGTCCATTTTCTCTGATAATTCTTTCTCCGTTTTCCCCTAGCTGCCCTATTTCAGCCCGAGTTCTAAAACTAGCAAGGGTGGGGTCAGTCTCTACTTCTTGTCTAAACTGAACTTTATCCCAAGTAACATTCATATTATCCCCACAAGAAGAATCACTCACCGGCTGTAATGGCAGTTCTGGTGGCCTCAGTTCCATGGATGGGTTGTACACGTCCACACGGGCTGCTCTCTTGGCTTGACTTCTGGTTACCGCACCGACAAAGTGGCAATGAAGATTCCCCACATCATTTCCTAGAAGAACGTCTGCAGGGAGGCCGCTCATCACACCGACCACACATTGTTTTGCCCCAAAGCCATAATCCAGGGTCACACTCGCTCTTGGAATATATCTCTGGGTACCTCCTGCCAGTTCAATGGCAATTCCTGGTCCCTTTTGAATTGCTTGTGGTTGAATTACTCGGGGATCGGCTATGGTGAGGAAAGCCCCAGTGTCACGGAAGCCAACAACTTTTTGGCCATCCAGCACGACCTCCTGTAGATGTTTGTCCTGAAGATCAGAAGAACAGGTGGCTGGAGCTCGCACCCCATAGACTCCGGGTAGGGGAGCCAGGATATCTGAGTCACTTGGCAAGTCATCAGGCACAGAATCCAGCTCTTCTCCTGGTGAAGGTGTCTGTAGGTAATGAACAGGCAAAGGCGGTCTGTAGCTGTTCTGTCTACGAACACCCGGACATTGGAATTGCATGTGCCCAGGCTGCCCACATCCATAACATCTGCGCTCTGGGATTCTTCCTCCGCGTCGTATTCCCAAAGGTGGAGCATGAGTAATGCGAGGCACAGTCACACGAAGGTCCCCATGAGTTGACGGTCTAGGGTGATGGTGAACATTGGGGCCAGAAGGACCAGGGGCCACCAGCGTTGGGGGGTTGGTGTTTTTTTTCTCACTGGGTAGTAGTTTTTTCCACTGAGGCTTGATGGTGAGAGCCTCATCAGCTAGAGCTGCAGCTTCCTCCACAGTGGCTGGTCTCCTTTCACGCACCCATTCCCGGATCTCAGCGGGGCACTTGAAGTAAAACTGCTCTTTTAGGAGGACCTGGAGGACGGTCTCCAAGGTTAAGGCCTCCTCTGCCTCCAACCAACGATGCCACAGATGTTTGAGTTTGTGGGCATACATCTTGAAGGACACTTCCTCATCACATGCTAGAGTACGGAACTGAGTCCTGTAAGTGTCTGGCGTTACAGCATAATGTTCTAGAATAGTCTGTTTAATATCCGCATACTCACAGTTCCACCGAGGGTCCATAGCTCTATAGGCTGCAGCAGCTCCACCCTCTAAGAGCCCAACCAGATGCCGGACGCGCTCCCTTTCTGGGACTTCCATTAATCGACACTGATGCTCAAAGTCCTGGAAGAAGCCCTCAATGTCACCAGCAGCCTCATTAAACTGCTTGAAGTCTTTGCGGGACACTCTGGGAAGTTCCCTCATGATGGGTGCTGGGGTTACAGTCTGTCTGGAACCTCTCGCGGCTTCCACAGCGGGATGGGGGATGATCAAAAGAAATCGGGTTAAATGCTGCGCTAAAAACCACAATCCAAAGATATATCGTGAATTCCTTTTCTTTATTTTCACAGGTCAACGCGTTTCAAAGGCATCTCCACCTTCTTCATCAGGACAAAAGTCAGAAAGGAACAGCTGTTCCTTTCTGACTTTTGTCCTGATGAAGAAGGTGGAGATGCCTTTGAAACGCGTTGACCTGTGAAAATAAAGAAAAGGAATTCACGATATATCTTTGGATTGTGGTTTTTAGCGCAGCATTTAACCCGATTTCTTTTGATCATCCCCCATCCTGTTGCAATATCGGGGCTGCAGCTGACCACTTTTGTATTCATTTACCGTTTTCCGTGCTGACAAGGAGTTGTGCCTGTCACAACTGAAGCAGGTGAGTACCTGTCCTATTCCCTGCACCTATATCTATCGGTTAAAACCCTATGTGCGCTTTCTTTCCACAGTTTTTGCTATCATATGGCTTCCACAGCGAGCTGCTTATCCAGCAATGCCATCT
>NC_134358.1:1495777-1525777 GCF_048569485.1 Anomaloglossus baeobatrachus | reverse complement strand
ACCCCATCTACTGCCTTGGACCTGACCCCTCACCAGACTGCCCCCGTCCACTGCCGCGAATCAGACCGGACTGCCCCCTCACCAGACCGACCACTGCCCCAGATCTGACCGGACCGGAACCCCTCCCCAGACCAACCCTGTCCACTGCCCCGGATCTGACCCTCCCCCAGACCTGGACTGTAGAGGGAGCTGGCAGAGGATTCTGCTATCATCCCAGTACTGGACCAGTCACTGAACTCCGGTTACTGGCCGATGTCTGGAGGAAGCAGACCGGAGATCATAGAGGATTCCTGAAGATTCCCCAACAGATCCCACCACAGAGAGGATGATAGGAGGAAGATGGCATTGCTGGTCCCCTCACCAGACCGACACCATCTACTGCCCCTGATCGGACCAGCCCCCTTACCAGACTGGCGCTGCCCACTGCCCCTGATCGGACTGGACCGGCCTCCCTCACAAGACCGATGCCTTCCACTGCCCCGGATCTGACCCTTCTTCAGATGAACCCTCCCCCGAATCGGGCTCTCCTCCAAACCGAACTCTCTTCTAGATTGTACCCTCTTCTAGATCAGGCCTTCCCCTGGACCGGACCCTCCCGGTCGCCCTCACTTATACAGAGCCATCCTCTTGCTCTGATACATATACATGTAGGCGTCACAGAAGAGACGTTTCGCTGCCCCTTTCATCTCGCGAGGGTTCTGCTTCATGAGATCGGGGAGCGGAGCCGCCAGGTACGTGGCCACCTCAGGACAGAGAGCAACTCGCGGGATATTGTAGCCATTTTCACTCCCTACAGAAACAATAAAAGTAATTAATAGTAACGTTTCAGCTTCTTCACATATTTTCACCCCGCCATCAATTTCATGCAGAATTTGTTCTTACTACCTCAGAGGCGTAACACACATGAAAACTGACCCAAAAGTAACGGGATTGTGGCAGTGAGCGGGAAGACTGCCGTGTTCACACTGTGCTACGGGGACGGGATTGTGGTAGTGAGCGGGGAGACGGCAGTGTTCACACTGTGCTACGGGGACGGGATTGTGGTAGTGAGCGGGGGGAGACGGCCATGTTCACACTGTGCTACGGGGACGGGATTGTGGCAGTGAGCGGGGGGAGACTGCCGTGTTCACACTGTGCTACGGGGACGGGATTGTGGTAGTGAGCGGGGAGACGGCAGTGTTCACACTGTGCTGTGGGGACGGGATTGTGGTAGTGAGCGGGGGGAGACGGCCATGTTCACACTGTGCTACGGGGACGGGATTGTGGCAGTGAGCGGGGAGACGGCAGTGTTCACACTGTGCTGTGGGGACGGGATTGTGGCAGTGAGCGGGGAGACGGCAGTGTTCACACTGTGCTGTGGGGACGGGATTGTGGCAGTGAGCGGGGGGAGACGGCCATGTTCACACTGTGCTACGGGGACGGGATTGTGGCAGTGAGCGGGGGGAGACGGCCGTGTTCACACTGTGCTGTGGGGACGGGATTGTGGTAGTGAGCGGGGAGACGGCAGTGTTCACACTGTGCTGTGGGGACGGGATTGTGGCAGTGAGCGGGGGGAGACGGCCGTGTTCACACTGTGCTGTGGGGACGGGATTGCGGCAGTGAGCGGGGGGAGACGGCCGTGTTCACACTGTGCTGTGGGGACGGGATTGTGGCAGTGAGCGGGGGGAGACGGCCGTGTTCACACTGTGCTGTGGGGACGGGATTGTGGCAGTGAGCGGGGGGAGACGGCCGTGTTCACGCTGTGCTGTGGGGACGGGATTGTGGTAGTGAGCGGGGGGAGACGGCCGTGTTCACGCTGTGCTGTGGGGACGGGATTGTGGCAGTGAGCGGGGGGAGACGGCCGTGTTCACACTGTGCTGTGGGGACGGGATTGTGGCAGTGAGCGGGGGGAGACTGCCGTGTTCACACTGTGCTGTGGGGACGGGATTGTGGCAGTGAGCGGGGGGGAGACGGCCGTGTTCACACTGTGCTACGGGGACGGGATTGTGGCAGTGAGCGGGGGGAGACGGCCTTGTTCACACTGTGCTACGGGGGACGGGATTGTGGCAGTGAGCGGGGAGACGGCCGTGTTCACACTGTGCTACGGGGACGGGATTGTGGCAGTGAGCGGGGGGAGACGGCCTTGTTCACACTGTGCTACGGGGACGGGATTGTGGCAGTGAGCGGGGAGAGACGGCCGTGTTCACACTGTGCTGTGGGGACGGGATTGTGGCAGTGAGCGGGGGGAGACTGCCGTGTTCACACTGTGCTACGGGGACGGGATTGTGGCAGTGAGCGGGGAGACGGCCGTGTTCACACTGTGCTTTGGGGACGGGATTGTGGCAGTGAGCGGGGGGAGACGGTCATGTTCACACTGTGCGGTGGGGACGGGATTGTGGCAGTGAGCGGGGAGACGGCCATGTTCACACTGTGCTACGGGGACGGGATTGTGGCAGTGAGCGAGGGGAGACGGCCGTGTTCACACTGCTACGGGGACGGGATTGTGGCAGTGAGCGGGGGGAGACTGCCGTGTTCACACTGTGCTACGGGGACGGGATTGTGGCAGTGAGCGGTGGGAGACGGCCTTGTTCACACTGTGCTGTGGGGACGGGATTGTGGCAGTGAGCGGGGGGAGACGGCCGTGTTCACACTGTGCTACGGGGACGGGATTGTGGCAGTGAGCGGGGGGAGACGGCCGTGTTCACACTGTGCTACGGGGACGGGATTGTGGCAGTGAGCGGGGGGAGACGGCCGTGTTCACACTGTGCTGTGGGGACGGGATTGTGGCAGTGAGCGGGGGGAGACGGCCATGTTCACACTGTGCTGTGGGGACGGGATTGTGGCAGTGAGCGGGGAGACGGCCGTGTTCACACTGTGCTACGGGGACGGGATTGTGGCAGTGAGCGGGGGGAGACTGCCGTGTTCACACTGCTGTGGGGACGGGATTGTGGCAGTGAGCGGGGGGAGACGGCCGTGTTCACACTGTGCTGTGGGGACGGGATTGCGGCAGTGAGCGGGGAGACGGCCGTGTTCACACTGTGCTACGGGGACGGGATTGTGGCAGTGAGCGGGGGGAGACGGCCATGTTCACACTGTGCTGTGGGGACGGGATTGTGGCAGTGAGCGGGGAGACTGCCGTGTTCACACTGTGCTGTGGGGACGGGATTGTGGCAGTGAGCGGGGGGGGAGACGGCCATGTTCACACTGTGCTACGGGGACGGGATTGTGGCAGTGAGCGGGGAGACTGCCGTGTTCACACTGTGCTACGGGGACGGGATTGTGGCAGTGAGCGGGGGGAGACGGCCGTGTTCACACTGTGCTGTGGGGACGGGATTGTGGCAGTGAGCGGGGGGAGACGGCCATGTTCACACTGTGCTGTGGGGACGGGATTGTGGCAGTGAGCGGGGAGACTGCCGTGTTCACACTGTGCTGTGGGGACGGGATTGTGGCAGTGAGCGGGGGGAGACGGCCGTGTTCACACTGTGCTGTGGGGACGGGATTGTGGCAGTGAGCGGGGGGAGACGGCCGTGTTCACACTGTGCTACGGGGACGGGATTGTGGCAGTGAGCGGGGGGAGACGGCCATGTTCACACTGTGCTACGGGGACGGGATTGTGGCAGTGAGCGGGGGGAGACGGCCGTGTTCACACTGTGCTGTGGGGACGGGATTGCGGCAGTGAGCGGGGAGACGGCCGTGTTCACACTGTGCTACGGGGACGGGATTGTGGCAGTGAGCGGGGGGAGACTGCCGTGTTCACACTGCTGTGGGGACGGGATTGTGGCAGTGAGCGGGGGGAGACGGCCGTGTTCACACTGTGCTGTGGGGACGGGATTGCGGCAGTGAGCGGGGAGACGGCCGTGTTCACACTGTGCTACGGGGACGGGATTGTGGCAGTGAGCGGGGGGAGACGGCCATGTTCACACTGTGCTGTGGGGACGGGATTGTGGCAGTGAGCGGGGAGACTGCCGTGTTCACACTGTGCTGTGGGGACGGGATTGTGGCAGTGAGCGGGGGGGGGAGACGGCCATGTTCACACTGTGCTACGGGGACGGGATTGTGGCAGTGAGCGGGGAGACTGCCGTGTTCACACTGTGCTACGGGGACGGGATTGTGGCAGTGAGCGGGGGGAGACGGCCGTGTTCACACTGTGCTGTGGGGACGGGATTGTGGCAGTGAGCGGGGGGAGACGGCCATGTTCACACTGTGCTGTGGGGACGGGATTGTGGCAGTGAGCGGGGAGACTGCCGTGTTCACACTGTGCTGTGGGGACGGGATTGTGGCAGTGAGCGGGGGGAGACGGCCGTGTTCACACTGTGCTGTGGGGACGGGATTGTGGCAGTGAGCGGGGGGGAGACGGCCGTGTTCACACTGTGCTGTGGGGATGGGATTGTGGTAGTGAGTGGGGAGACGGCCGTGTTCACACTGTGCTGTGGGGACGGGATTGTGGCAGTGAGCGGGGGGAGACGGCAGTGTTCACACTGTGCTGTGGGGACGGGATTGTGGCAGTGAGTGGGGAGACGGCCGTGTTCACACTGTGCTACGGGGACGGGATTGTGGCAGTGAGCGGGGAGACGGCAGTGTTCACACTGTGCTACGGGGACGGGATTGTGGCAGTGAGCGGGGGGAGACGGCCATGTTCACACTGTGCTACGGGGACGGGATTGTGGCAGTGAGCGGGGAGACTGCCGTGTTCACACTGTGCTGTGGGGACGGGATTGTGGCAGTGAGCGGGGGGAGACGGCCATGTTCACACTGTGCTGTGGGGATGGGATTGTGGTAGTGAGCGGGGGGGAGACGGCCGTGTTCACACTGTGCTGTGGGGACGGGATTGTGGCAGTGAGCAGGGGGAGACGGCCGTGTTCACACTGTGCTGTGGGGACGGGATTGTGGCAGTGAGCGGGGGGGGGAGACGGCCATGTTCACACTGTGCTACGGGGACGGGATTGTGGCAGTGAGCGGGGGGAGACGGCCATGTTCACACTGTGCTACGGGGACGGGATTGTGGCAGTGAGCGGGGGGAGACTGCCGTGTTCACACTGTGCTGTGGGGACGGGATTGTGGCAGTGATCGGGGGGAGACTGCCGTGTTCACACTGTGCTGTGGGGACGGGATTGTGGCAGTGAGCGGGGGGAGACGGCCATGTTCACACTGTGCTGTGGGGACGGGATTGTGGCAGTGAGCGGGGGGAGACGGCCGTGTTCACACTGTGCTACGGGGACGGGATTGTGGCAGTGAGCGGGGAGACTGCCGTGTTCACACTGTGCTGTGGGGACGGGATTGTGGCAGTGAGCGGGGGGAGACGGCCGTGTTCACACTGTGCTGTGGGGACGGGATTGTGGCAGTGAGCGGGGGGAGACGGCCGTGTTCACGCTGTGCTGTGGGGACGAGATTGTGGCAGTGAGCGGGGGGAGACGGCCGTGTTCACGCTGTGCTGTGGGGACGGGATTGTGGCAGTGAGCGGGGGGAGACTGCCGTGTTCACACTGTGCTACGGGGACGGGATTGTGGCAGTGAGCGGGGGGAGACGGCCTTGTTCACACTGTGCTACGGGGACGGGATTGTGGCAGTGAGCGGGGAGACTGCCGTGTTCACACTGTGCTGTGGGGACGGGATTGTGGCAGTGAGCGGGGGGAGACTGCCGTGTTCACACTGTGCTGTGGGGACGGGATTGTGGCAGTGAGCGGGGAGACTGCCGTGTTCACACTGTGCCGCGGGGACGGGATTGTGGCAGTGAGCGGGGGGAGACGGCCTTGTTCACACTGTGCTACGGGGACGGGATTGTGGTAGTGAGCGGGGGGGGAGACTGCCGTGTTCACACTGTGCTACGGGGACGGGATTGTGGCAGTGAGCGGGGGGAGACTGCCGTGTTCACACTGTGCTGTGGGGACGGGATTGTGGCAGTGAGCGGGGGGAGACTGCCGTGTTCACACTGTGCTGTGGGGACGGGATTGTGGTAGTGAGCGGGGGGAGACTGCCGTGTTCACACTGTGCTACGGGGACGGGATTGTGGCAGTGAGCGGGGGGAGACGGCCATGTTCACACTGTGCTACGGGGACGGGATTGTGGCAGTGAGCGGGGGGAGACGGCCGTGTTCACACTGTGCTGTGGGGACGGGATTGCGGCAGTGAGCGGGGCGAGACGGCCGTGTTCACGCTGTGCTGTGGGGACGGGATTGTGGCAGTGAGCGGGGGGAGACTGCCGTGTTCACACTGCTGTGGGGACGGGATTGTGGCAGTGAGCGGGGAGACTGCCGTGTTCACACTGTGCTGTGGGGACGGGATTGTGGCAGTGAGCGGGGGGAGACGGCCGTGTTCACACTGTGCTGTGGGGACGGGATTGTGGTAGTGAGCGGGGAGACTGCCGTGTTCACACTGTGCTGTGGGGACGGGATTGTGGCAGTGAGCGGGGGAGACTGCCGTGTTCACACTGTGCTGTGGGGACGGGATTGTGGCAGTGAGCGGGGGGAGACTGCCGTGTTCACACTGTGCTGTGGGGACGGGATTGTGGCAGTGAGCGGGGGGAGACGGCCGTGTTCACACTGTGCTGTGGGGACGGGATTGCGGCAGTGAGCGGGGGGAGACGGCCGTGTTCACGCTGTGCTGTGGGGACGGGATTGTGGCAGTGAGCGGGGGGAGACGGCCGTGTTCACGCTGTGCTGTGGGGACGGGATTGTGGTAGTGAGCGGGGGGAGACGGCCTTGTTCACACTGTGCTACGGGGACGGGATTGCGGCAGTGAGCGGGGGGAGACGGCCGTGTTCACGCTGTGCTGTGGGGACGGGATTGTGGCAGTGAGCGGGGGGAGACGGCCGTGTTCACGCTGTGCTGTGGGGACGGGATTGTGGTAGTGAGCGGGGCGAGACGGCCGTGTTCACGCTGTGCTGTGGGGACGGGATTGTGGCAGTGAGCGGGGGGAGACGGCCATGTTCACACTGTGCTACGGGGACGGGATTGTGGCAGTGAGCGGGGGGAGACGGCCGTGTTCACACTGTGCTGTGGGGACGGGATTGCGGCAGTGAGCGGGGCGAGACGGCCGTGTTCACACTGTGCTGTGGGGACGGGATTGTGGCAGTGAGCGGGGGGAGACTGCCGTGTTCACACTGTGCTGTGGGGACGGGATTGCGGCAGTGAGCGGGGGGAGACGGCCGTGTTCACGCTGTGCTGTGGGGACGGGATTGTGGCAGTGAGCGGGGGGAGACGGCCATGTTCACACTGTGCTGTGGGGACGGGATTGTGGCAGTGAGCGGGGGGAGACGGCCGTGTTCACACTGTGCTGTGGGGACGGGATTGTGGCAGTGAGCGGGGGGAGACTGCCGTGTTCACACTGTGCCGCGGGGACGGGATTGTGGCAGTGAGCGGGGGGAGACGGCCATGTTCACACTGTGCTGTGGGGACGGGATTGTGGCAGTGAGCGGGGGGAGACGGCCGTGTTCACACTGTGCTGTGGGGACGGGATTGTGGCAGTGAGCGGGGGGAGACTGCCGTGTTCACACTGTGCTACGGGGACGGGATTGTGGCAGTGAGCGGTGGGGGGGGGGGGAAGACGGCCTTGTTCACACTGTGCCGCGGGGACGGGATTGTGGCAGTGAGCGGGGGGGGGAAGACGGCCTTGTTCACACTGTGCTACGGGGACGGGATTGTGGCATTGAGCGGTGGGGGGGGGGGGGAAGACGGCCTTGTTCACACTGTGCCGCGGGGACGGGATTGTGGCAGTGAGCGGGGGGGGGGAAGACGGCCTTGTTCACACTGTGCCGCGGGGACGGGATTGTGGCAGTGAGCGAGGGGAGACTGCCGTGTTCACACTGTGCTACGGGGCCGCCCCGTTCCGTCGCGCGGCATTGGGATGAGTTACTGCACACATTCTCCACCCCTCTCAGATCCTTGGCTTTCTTGTGATCTTTCCAGCTCTGCTTCATGTAAGTGAATAGAACCCTTCATCTTCATCTGACCTCTGAAGTAAGGGGCCTCACACCCCAGGACTCGCTGACAGCAAGCGGAGGGGAGACCTAAACCTGGGGGACAGTTTCCCTTTAAGAGTGGATCAAATCTATGGAGTGATCGCAGCCCCTCACCAAATCGGTCGGCCATGCTGTCGAAGAACATCCAGCTACCCTTCTCTGCCCCGTACTTCACGAAGGACACGTAGTGGCTGGTCTCTATGGACAGGACCGCGAACAGCTCCAGCCTCTCCCGCGGGATCTTGTGTGACGTCTTCACGAAGCTGTCTGGGATCTGCAGAGGGACGGGTCTGTGATCCTTCCTCTTGTGATGAGAATGGACCTATAGGGGTAGAAGCCATTGTGACACTTTAGTGATCCGCCACGAGTGCACAGTGTGACCGTCCTATACTCTACTCCGGCACATCATGTGTGTTATTAAATCCTATATGGTCAGACCACCCTGCAGCGCTAATGAGCATCTCACTACAACATTGCCAATATAGTGCTCCATACAACTGCTGCTTTCCAGTAAGTGTCTTACCTCACCCCAAAGCTGTATTCACAGCTACACTGCTCAGGACAGATGTATAATGTCCTCCATACTGCCCCAGTGTGATCTCACCCCATAGCTGGATTCACAGCTACACTGCTCAGGACAGATAATGTCCTCCATACTGCTCCTGTGCAATCTCATCCCATAGCTGGATTCACAGCTACACTGCTCAGGACAGATGTATAATGTCCTCCATACTGCTCCTGTACAGTCTCATCCCATAGCTGGATTCACAGCTACACTGCTCAGGACAGATGTATAATGTCCTCCATACTGCTCTTGTACAGTCTCATCCCATAGCTGGATTCACTGCTACACTGCTCAGGACAGATGTATAATGTCCTCCATACTGCTCCTGTGTGATCTCATCCCATAGCTGGATTCACAGCTACACTGCTCAGGACAGATGTATAATGTCCTCCATACTGCCCCTGTGCAATCTCATCCCATAGCTGGATTCACTGCTACACTGCTCAGGACAGATGTATAATGTCCTCCATACTGCTCCTGTGCAATCTCATCCCATAGCTGGATTCACAGCTACACTGCTCAGGACAGATGTATAATGTCCTCCATACTACTCCTGTACAATCTCATCCCATAGCTAGATTCACAGCTACACTGCTCAGGACAGATGTATAATGTCCTCCATACTGCCCCTGTACAATCTCCTCCCATAGCTGGATTCACTGCTACACTGCTCAGGACAGATGTGTAATGTCCTCCATACTGCTCCTGTGCAATCTCATCCCATAGCTGGATTAACAGCTACACTGCTCAGGACAGATGTATAATGTCCTCCATACTGCCCCTGTGCAATCTCATTCCATAGCTGGATTCACAGCTACACTGCTCAGGACAGGTGTATAATGTCCTCCATACTGCTCCTGTACAATCTCCTCCCATAGCTGGATTCACTGCTATACTGCTTAGGACAGATGTATAATGTCCTCCATACTGCTCCTGTGCAATCTCACCCCATACCTGGATTCACTGCTACACTGCTCAGGACAGATAATGTCCTCCATACTGCCCCTGTACAATCTCATCCCATAGCTGGATTCACTACTACACTGCTCAGGACAGATGTATAATGTCCTCCATACTGCTCCTGTGCAATCTCATCCCATAGCTGGATTCACAGCTACACTGCTCAGGACAGTTGTGTAATGTCCACCATACTGCTCCTGTACAATCTCCTCCCATAGCTGGATTCACAGCTACACTGCTCAGGACAGATGTATAATGTCCTCCATACTGCCCCTGTGCAATCTCATCCCATAGCTGGATTCATTGCTACACTGCTCAGGACAGATGTATAATGTCCTCCATACTGCCCCTGTGCAATCTCATCCCATAGCTGGATTCACAGCTACACTGCTCAGGACAGATGTATAATGTCCTCCATACTGCCCCTGTGCAATCTCATCCCATAGCTGGATTCATTGCTACACTGCTCAGGACAGATGTATAATGTCCTCCATACTGCCCCTGTGCAATCTCATCCCATAGCTGGATTCACTGCTACACTGCTCAGGACAGATGTATAATGTCCTCCATACTGCCCCTGTGCAATCTCATCCCATAGCTGGATTCACAGCTACACTGCTCAGGACAGATGTATAATGTCCTCCATACTGCTCCTGTACAATCTCATCCCATAGCTGGATTCACAGCTACACTGCTCAGGACAGATGTATAATGTCCTCCATACTGCTCCTGTGTGATCTCCTCATATAGCTGGATTCACAGCTACACTGCTCAGGACAGATAATGTCCTCCATACTGCCCCTGTGCAATCTCATCCCATAGCTGGATTCACAGCTACACTGACCAGTACAGATGTATAATATCCTCCATACTGCTCCTGTGCAATCTTATCCCATACCTGGATTCACAGCCACACTGCTCAGGACAGATGTATAATGTCCTCCATACTGCTCCTGTACAATCTCACCCCATAGCTGGATTCACAGCTACACTGCTCAGGACAGCTGTATAATGTCCTCCATACTGCTCCTGTGCAATCTCATCCCATAGCTGGATTCACTACTACACTGCTCAGGACAGTTGTGTAATGTCCTCCATACTGCTCCTGTACAATCTCACCCCATAGCTGGATTCACTACTACACTGCTCAGGACAGTTGTGTAATGTCCTCCATACTGCTCCTGTGCAATCTCACCCCATAGCTGGATTCACTGCTACACTGCTCAGGACAGATGTATAATGTCCTCCATACTGCTCCTGTACAATTTCACCCCATACCTGGATTCACAGCTACACTGCTCAGGACAGATGTATAATGTCCTCCATACTGCTCCTGTGCAATCTCATCCCATAGCTGGATTCACAGCTACACTGCTCAGGACAGATGTATAATATCCTCCATACTGCCCCTGTGCAATCTCATCCCATAGCTGGATTCACAGCTACACTGCTCAGTACAGATGTATAATGTCCTCCATACTGCTCCTGTGCAATCTCAACCCATAGCTGGATTCACAGCTACACTGCTCAGGACAGATGTATAATATCCTCCATACTGCTCCTGTACAATCTCCTCCCATAGCTGGATTCACAGCTACACTGCTCAGGACAGATGTATAATGTCCTCCATACTGCTCCTGTGCAATCTCATCCCATAGCTGGATTCACTGCTACACTGCTCAGGACAGATGTATAATGTCCTCCATACTGCTGCTTCTGAATTTGGTTTAAACACAGACATGAGACTGGTAATTGCACATATCTATGTATGCTGCATATGGGAGACATTTCTACAGAGAATACTGGAAATTCGAGATAATGCTTTGGGGAAAATTGGTGAAAATATAGATTACGAGTCATGTAATGGTTCCACTCCTCGTATACATCCACATACACATGACCGCCTATAGTGAGCAGCCCCCTGGAGTGTCGACCCACCCTCTACCGTCTGTTCTGCCCAGGGTCGGCCCCCATGTGTAATGTACCTGCTTACTGCACAGCACACAGTACTGCTTCAGGCCGTGGTCGGAGAGGATGATGTCCGTGAAGCAGTCGGCACATTCATGAGTGGCCAGGTTCCCGCACACCACACACTCCCGAGGACCTGACAACATGGAGACGACGAGACGTCACACAGGCCATGAATGAGAAGAAAGAAGGTACAGGTGTGTGAGGATGACGACACACAGCACAGGTATACACATACATATATTGTATATACACATATATATGTGGGTGTGTATGTGTGTGTGTGTGTGTGTGTGTGTGTGTGTGTGTGTGTGTGTGTGTGTGTGTGTGTGTGTGTGTGTGTGTGTGATTATTATTATTTATTATTATAGTGCCATTTATTCCGTGGCGCTTTACAAGTAAGAGAGGGTATACGTACAACAATCATTAACAATACAAGACAGACTGGTATAGGAGGAGAGAGGGCCCTGCCCGCGAGGGCTCACAGTCTACAGGAGGAGAGAGGACCCTGCCCGCGAGGGCTCACAGTCTACAGGAGGAGAGAGGACCCTGCCCGCGAGGGCTCACAGTCTACAGGAGGAGAGAGGACCCTGCCCGCGAGGGCTCACAGTCTACAGGAGGAGAGAGGACCCTGCCCGCGAGGGCTCACAGTCTACAGGAGGAGAGAGGACCCTGCCCGCGAGGGCTCACAGTCTACAGGGAATGGGTGATGGTACAATAGGTGAGGACAGAGCTGGTTGCGCAGTGGTGTGCTGGACTGAGGGTTATTGTAGGTTGTAGGCTTGTCGGAAGAGGTGGGTCTTGAGGTTCCTCTTGAAGCTTTCCACAGTAGTGGAGAGTCTGATGTGCTGAGGTAGAGCGTTCCAGAGCATGGGGGATGCACGGGAGAAATCTTGTACGCGATTGTGGGAAGAGGAGATAAGAGAGGAGCAGAGAAGGAGATCTTGTGAGGATCTAAGGTTGCGTGCAGGTAGGTACCGGGAGACTAGGTCACAGATGTAGGGGGGAGACAGGTTGTGCATGGCTTTGTATGTCATGGTTAATGTTTTGAACTGGAGTCGTTGGGCGATGGGAAGCCAGTGAAGGGATTGGCAGAGTGGCGAGGCTGGGGAGTGGCGAGGGGAGAGGTGGATTAAGCGGGCCGCAGAGTTTAGGATAGATTGGAGGGGTGCAAGAGTGTTGGAAAAGAGGCCACAGAACAGGAGGTTGCAGTAGTCGAGGCGGGAGATGATGAGGGCATGCACTAATGTTTTTGCAGATTCTTGGTTAAGGAAAGCACGGATCCGGGAGATATTTTTGAGTTGTAATCGGCATGAGGTGAAGAGGGCTTGGATGTGTGGCTTGAAGGATAGAGCAGAGTCGAGGGTTACTCCAAGGCAACGAGCTTGTGAGACTGGGGTGAGTGAGCAACCATCAAGTTTGATGGAAAGGCTTGTTGGAGGAGATGAGTGAGGAGGAGGAAAGAATGAATTCTGTTTTGTCCATGTTCAGTTTTAGGAATCGCGCAGAGAAGAAGGATGAAATAGCAGACAGACATTGTGGGATTCTGGTTAGTAGAGAGGTAATGTCAGGTCCAGAGAGGTAGATCTGTGTGTCATCGGCATAGAGATGATACTGAAAGCCGTGGGACTCTATGAGCTGTCCCAGGCCGAAGGTGTAGATGGAGAACAGCAGGGGTCCAAGAACTGAACCTTGGGGTGTATGTGTATATATACATAATATATGCGTGTGTGTGTGTGTGTGTGTGTGTGTGTATATACACACATATACACACACACACACACTAGATGTACTACCCGGGTTAATAACTGCTGTTAACAAAATAGAATGTAAAACACAAAACAAATAGAAATGTAATTATTAAAAGGCAAAAACAAAGCTAATAGAAGCATTTCACAACATATATTTCACCACCACAAATATTCCACACAGATTTAACATCCTATGACCTCACACATACTGAGAATGTCCTTTGTTGCCTATATTAACCAATCAGAGCTCAGATTAACTGTAGCAAAATAGAAACTAAACTGTGATTGGTTGCTATTGGCAGCCTGATGAATCTCCAGGCAACAGAAAGCCCTCCCCCTGACAGTATATATTAGCTCACACATACACATATAGACAGGTCATGTGACTGACAGCTGCCGTATTTCCTATATGGTACATTTGTTGTTCTTGTAGTTTGGCTGCTTATTAAATCAGATTTTTATTTTTGAAGGATAATCCCAGACTTGTGTGTGTTTAGGGCGATTATGTGGTGAGGTTGGTGTGTGTGTGGTGACATGTGTGCTGAGGGTGGTATATGTACCAGACTTGTGTGTGTTTAGGGCGATTATGTGGTGAGGTTGGTGTGTGTGTGGTGACATGTGTGCTGAGGGTGGTATATGTACCAGACTTGTGTGTGTTTAGGGCGATTATGTGGTGAGGTTGGTGTATGTGTGGTGAGATGTGTGCTGAGGGTGGTATATGTACCAGACTTGTGTGTGTTTAGGGTGATTATGTGGCGAGGTTGGTGTATGTGTGGTGAGATGTGTGCTGAGGGTGGTATATATACCAGACTTGTGTGTGTTTAGGGTGATTATGTGGTGAGGTTGGTGTATGTGTGGTGAGATGTGTGCTGAGGGTGGTATATGTACCAGACTTGTGTGTGTTTAGGGTGATTATGTGGCGAGATGTGTGCTGAGGGTGGTATATGTACCAGACTTGTGTGTGTTTAGGGGGATTATGTGGTGAGGTTGGTGTGTGTGTGGTGAGATGTGTGCTGAGGGTGGTATATATACCAGACTTGTGTGTGTTTAGGGTGATTATGTGGCGAGGTTGGTGTATGTGTGGCGAGATGTGTGCTGAGGGTGGTATATGTACCAGACTTGTGTGTGTTTAGGGGGATTATGTGGTGAGGTTGGTGTGTGTGTGGTGAGATGTGTGCTGAGGGTGGTATATGTACCAGACTTGTGTGTGTTTAGGGCGATTATGTGGTGAGGTTGGTGTGTGTGTGGTGAGATGTGTGCTGAGGGTGGTATATGTACCAGACTTGTGTGTGTTTAGGGCGATTATGTGGTGAGGTTGGTGTATGTGTGGTGAGATGTGTGCTGAGGGTGGTATATGTACCAGACTTGTGTGTGTTTAGGGCGATTATGTGGTGAGGTTGGTGTGTGTGTGGTGAGATGTGTGCTGAGGGTGGTATATGTACCAGACTTGTGTGTGTTTAGGGCGATTATGTGGCGAGGTTGGTGTATGTGTGGTGAGATGTGTGCTGAGGGTGGTATATGTACCAGACTTGTGTGTGTTTAGGGTGATTATGTGGTGAGGTTGGTGTAAGTGTGGTGAGATGTGTGCTGAGGGTGGTATATGTACCAGACTTGTGTGTGTTTAGGGCGATTATGTGGTGAGGCTGGTGTATGTGTGGTGAGATGTGTGCTGAGGGTGGTATATGTACCAGACTTGTGTGTGTTTAGGGCGATTATGTGGTGAGGTTGGTGTGTGTGTGGTGAGATGTGTGCTGAGGGTGGTATATGTACCAGACTTGTGTGTGTTTAGGGCGATTATGTGGTGAGGTTGGTGTATGTGTGGTGAGATGTGTGCTGAGGGTGGTATATGTACCAGACTTGTGTGTGTTTAGGGCGATTATGTGGTGAGGTTGGTGTATGTGTGGTGAGATGTGTGCTGAGGGTGGTATATGTACCAGACTTGTGTGTGTTTAGGGCGATTATGTGGTGAGGTTGGTGTATGTGTGGTGAGATGTGTGCTGAGGGTGGTATATGTACCAGACTTGTGTGTGTTTAGGGTGATTATGTGGTGAGGTTGGTGTATGTGTGGTGAGATGTGTGCTGAGGGCGGTATATATACCAGACTTGAGTGTGTTTAGGGCGATTATGTGGTAAGGTTGGTGTGTGTGTGGTGAGATGTGTGCTGAGGGTGGTATATGTACCAGACTTGTGTGTGTTTAGGGTGATTATGTGGCGAGGTTGGTGTATGTGTGGTGAGATGTGTGCTGAGGGTGGTATATGTACCAGACTTGTGTGTGTTTAGGGCGATTATGTGGTGAGGTTGGTGTATGTGTGGTGAGATGTGTGCTGAGGGTGGTATATGTACCAGACTTGTGTGTGTTTAGGGTGATTATGTGGTGAGGTTGGTGTATGTGTGGTGAGATGTGTGCTGAGGATGGTATATGTACCAGACTTGTGTGTGTTTAGGGCGATTATGTGGTGAGGTTGGTGTATGTGTGGTGAGATGTGTTCTGAGGGTGGTATATGTACCAGACTTGTGTGTGTTTAGGGCGATTATGTGGCGAGGTTGGTGTATGTGTGGTGAGATGTGTGCTGAGGGTGGTATATGTACCAGACTTGTGTGTGTTTAGGGCGATTATGTGGAGAGGTTGGTGTGTGGTGAGATGTGTGCTGAGGGTGGTATATGTACCAGACTTGTGTGTGTTTAGGGCGATTATGTGGTGAGGTTGGTGTATGTGTGGTGAGATGTGTGCTAAGGGTGGTATATGTACCAGACTTGTGTGTGTTTAGGGTGATTATGTGGTGAGGTTGGTGTATGTGTGGTGAGATGTGTGCTGAGGGTGGTATATGTACCAGACTTGTGTGTGTTTAGGGCAATTATGTGGTGAGGTTGGTGTATGTGTGGTGAGATGTGTGCTGAGGGTGGTATATGTACCAGACTTGTGTGTGTTTAGGGCGATTATGTGGTGAGGTTGGTGTATGTGTGGTGAGATGTGTGCTGAGGGTGGTATATGTACCAGACTTGTGTGTGTTTAGGGTGATTATGTGGTGAGGTTGGTGTATGTGTGGTGAGATGTGTGCTGAGGGCGGTATATGTACCAGACTTGTGTGTGTTTAGGGCGATTATGTGGCGAGGTTGGTGTATGTGTGGTGAGATGTGTGCTGAGGGGGATATA
The DNA here is from genome assembly GCF_048569485.1 of Anomaloglossus baeobatrachus. NCBI lineage: Eukaryota > Metazoa > Chordata > Amphibia > Anura > Aromobatidae > Anomaloglossus > Anomaloglossus baeobatrachus. Next base: position 1,509,444 of record NC_134358.1, on the reverse strand, counting down.
TGTACCAGACTTGTGTGTGTTTAGGGCGATTATGTGGGGAGGTTGGTGTATGTGTGGTGAGATGTGTGCTGAGGGTGGTATATGTACCAGACTTGTGTGTGTTTAGGGCGATTATGTGGTGAGGTTGGTGTATGTGTGGTGAGATGTGTGCTGAGGGGGATATATGTACCAGACTTGTGTGTGTTTAGGGCGATTATGTGGTGAGGTTGGTGTATGTGTGGTGAGATGTGTGCTGAGGGTGGTATATGTACCAGACTTGTGTGTGTTTAGGGCGATTATGTGGCGAGGTTGGTGTATGTGTGGTGAGATGTGTGCTGAGGGTGGTATATGTACCAGACTTGTGTGTGTTTAGGGCGATTATGTGGTGAGGTTGGTGTGTGTGTGGTGAGATGTGTGCTGAGGGTGGTATATGTACCAGACTTGTGTGTGTTTAGGGCGATTATGTGGTGAGGTTGGTGTGTGTGTGGTGAGATGTGTGCTGAGGGTGGTATATGTACCAGACTTGTGTGTGTTTAGGGCGATTATGTGGTGAGGTTGGTGTATGTGTGGTGAGATGTGTGCTGAGGATGGTATATGTACCAGACTTGTGTGTGTTTAGGGCGATTATGTGGTGAGGTTGGTGTATGTGTGGTGAGATGTGTTCTGAGGGTGGTATATGTACCAGACTTGTGTGTGTTTAGGGCGATTATGTGGAGAGGTTGGTGTGTGTGTGGTGAGATGTGTGCTGAGGGTGGTATATGTACCAGACTTGTGTGTGTTTAGGGTGATTATGTGGCGAGGTTGGTGTATGTGTGGTGAGATGTGTGCTGAGGGGGATATATGTACCAGACTTGTGTGTGTTTAGGGTGATTATGTGGAGAGGTTGGTGTGTGTGTGGTGAGATGTGTGCTGAGGGTGGTATATGTACCAGACTTGTGTGTGTTTAGGGTGATTATGTGGTGAGGTTGGTGTATGTGTGGTGAGATGTGTGCTGAGGGTGGTATATGTACCAGACTTGTGTGTGTTTAGGGTGATTATGTGGCGAGGTTGGTGTATGTGTGGTGAGATGTGTGCTGAGGGGGATATATGTACCAGACTTGTGTGTGTTTAGGGTGATTATGTGGAGAGGTTGGTGTGTGTGTGGTGAGATGTGTGCTGAGGGTGGTATATGTACCAGACTTGTGTGTGTTTAGGGCGATTATGTGGTGAGGTTGGTGTATGTGTGGTGAGATGTGTGCTGAGGGTGGTATATGTACCAGACTTGTGTGTGTTTAGGGTGATTATGTGGTGAGGTTGGTGTGTGTGTGGTGAGATGTGTGCTGAGGGTGGTATATGTACCAGACTTGTGTGTGTTTAGGGCGATTATGTGGTGAGGTTGGTGTATGTGTGGTGAGATGTGTGCTGAGGGTGGTATATGTACCAGACTTGTGTGTGTTTAGGGCGATTATGTGGCGAGGTTGGTGTGTGTGTGGTGTGATGTGTGCTGAAGGTGGTATATGTACCAGACTTGTGTGTGTTTAGGGCGATTATGTGGCGAGGTTGGTGTATGTGTGGTGAGATGTGTGCTGAGGGTGGTGTATGTACCAGACTTGTGTGTGTTTAGGGCGATTATGTGGCGAGGTTGGTGTGTGTGTGGTGAGATGTGTGCTGAGGGTGGTATATGTACCAGACTTGTGTGTGTTTAGGGCGATTATGTGGCGAGGTTGGTGTATGTGTGGTGAGATGTGTGCTGAGGGTGGTGTATGTACCAGACTTGTGTGTGTTTAGGGCGATTATGTGGTGAGGTTGGTGTATGTGTGGTGAGATGTGTGCTGAGGGTGGTATATGTACCAGACTTGTGTGTGTTTAGGGTGATTATGTGGTGAGGTTGGTGTATGTGTGGTGAGATGTGTGCTGAGGGGGGTATATGTACCAGACTTGTGTGTGTTTAGGGCGATTATGTGGTGAGGTTGGTGTATGTGTGGTGAGATGTGTGCTGAGGGTGGTATATGTACCAGACTTGTGTGTGTTTAGGGTGATTATGTGGTGAGGTTGGTGTATGTGTGGTGAGATGTGTGCTGAGGGGGGTATATGTACCAGACTTGTGTGTGTTTAGGGCGATTATGTGGGGAGGTTGGTGTATGTGTGGTGAGATGTGTGCTGAGGGTGGTATATGTACCAGACTTGTGTGTGTTTAGGGTGATTATGTGGCGAGGTTGGTGTATGTGTGGTGAGATGTGTGCTGAGGGGGGTATATGTACCAGACTTGTGTGTGTTTAGGGCGATTATGTGGTGAGGTTGGTGTATGTGTGGTGAGATGTGTGCTGAGGGTGGTATATGTACCAGATTTGTGTGTGTTTAGGGCGATTATGTGGTGAGGTTGGTGTATGTGTGGTGAGATGTGTGCTGAGGGGGGTATATGTACCAGACTTGTGTGTGTTTAGGGTGATTATGTGGTGAAGTTGGTGTATGTGTGGTGAGATGTGTGCTGAGGGTGGTATATATACCAGACTTGTGTGTGTTTAGGTGGATTATGTGGTGAGGTTGGTGTATGTGTGGTGAGATGTGTGCTGAGGGTGGTATATGTACCAGACTTGTGTGTGTTTAGGGTGATTATGTGGTGAAGTTGGTGTATGTGTGGTGAGATGTGTGCTGAGGGGGGTATATGTACCAGACTTGTGTGTGTTTAGGGCGATTATGTGGTGAGGTTGGTGTATGTGTGGTGAGATGTGTGCTGAGAGGGGTATATGTACCAGACTTGTGTGTGTTTAGGGTGATTATGTGGTGAGGTTGGTGTATGTGTGGTGAGATGTGTGCTGAGGGGGGTATATGTACCAGACTTGTGTGTGTTTAGGGTGATTATGTGGCGAGGTTGGTGTATGTGTGGTGAGATGTGTGCTGAAGGTGGTATATGTACCAGACTTGTGTGTGTTTAGGGCGATTATGTGGGGAGGTTGGTGTATGTGTGGTGAGATGTGTGCTGAGGGTGGTATATGTACCAGACTTGTGTGTGTTTAGGGTGATTATGTGGCGAGGTTGGTGTATGTGTGGTGAGATGTGTGCTGAGGGTGGTATATGTACCAGACTTGTGTGTGTTTAGGGTGATTATGTGGCGAGATGTGTGCTGAGGGTGGTATATGTACCAGACTTGTGTGTGTTTAGGGTGATTATGTGGTGAGGTTGGTGTGTGTGTGGTGAGATGTGTGCTGAGGGTGGTATATGTACCAGACTTGTGTGTGTTTAGGGCGATTATGTGGAGAGGTTGGTGTGTGTGTGGTGAGATGTGTGCTGAGGGTGGTATATGTACCAGACTTGTGTGTGTTTAGGGCGATTATGTGGTGAGGTTGGTGTATGTGTGGTGAGATGTGTGCTGAGGGTGGTATATGTACCAGACTTGTGTGTGTTTAGGGTGATTATGTGGTGAGGTTGGTGTGTGTGTGGTGAGATGTGTGCTGAGGGTGGTATATGTACCAGACTTGTGTGTGTTTAGGGTGATTATGTGGTGAGGTTGGTGTATGTGTGGTGAGATGTGTGCTGAGGGTGGTATATGTACCAGACTTGTGTGTGTTTAGGGTGATTATGTGGTGAGGTTGGTGTATGTGTGGTGAGATGTGTGCTGAGGGTGGTATATGTACCAGACTTGTGTGTGTTTAGGGCGATTATGTGGTGAGGTTGGTGTATGTGTGGTGAAATGTGTGCTGAGGGTGGTATATGTACCAGACTTGTGTGTGTTTAGGGTGATTATGTGGTGAGGTTGGTGTATGTGTGGTGAGATGTGTGCTGAGGGTGGTATATGTACCAGACTTGTGTGTGTTTAGGGTGATTATGTGGCGAGGTTGGTGTATGTGTGGTGAGATGTGTGCTGAGGGTGGTATATGTACCAGACTTGTGTGTGTTTAGGGCGATTATGTGGTGAGGTTGGTGTATGTGTGGTGAGATGTGTGCTGAGGGTGGTATATGTACCAGACTTGTGTGTGTTTAGGGCGATTATGTGGCGAGGTTGGTGTGTGTGTGGTGAGATGTGTGCTGAGGGTGGTATATGTACCAGGCTTGTGTGTGTTTAGGGCGATTATGTGGAGAGGTTGGTGTGTGTGTGGTGAGATGTGTGCTGAGGGTGGTATATGTACCAGACTTGTGTGTGTTTAGGGTGATTATGTGGTGAGGTTGGTGTATGTGTGGTGAGATGTGTGCTGAGGGTGGTATATGTACCAGACTTGTGTGTGTTTAGGGTGATTATGTGGTGAGGTTGGTGTATGTGTGGTGACATGTGTGCTGAGGGTGGTATATGTACCAGACTTGTGTGTGTTTAGGGCGATTATGTGGTGAGGTTGGTGTGTGTGTGGTGAGATGTGTGCTGAGGGTAGTATATGTACCAGACTTGTGTGTGTTTAGGGTGATTATGTGGTGAGGTTGGTGTATGTGTGGTGACATGTGTGCTGAGGGTGGTATATGTACCAGACTTGTGTGTGTTTAGGGCGATTATGTGGTGAGGTTGGTGTATGTGTGGTGAGATGTGTGCTGAGGGTGGTATATGTACCAGACTTGTGTGTGTTTAGGGTGATTATTTGGAGAGGTTGGTGTGTGTGTGGTGAGATGTGTGCTGAGGGTGGTATATGTACCAGACTTGTGTGTGTTTAGGGCGATTATGTGGTGAGGTTGGTGTATGTGTGGTGAGATGTGTGCTGAGGGCGGTATATGTACCAGACTTGTGTGTGTTTAGGGCGATTATGTGGTGAGGTTGGTGTATGTGTGGTGAGATGTGTGCTGAGGGTGGTATATGTACCAGACTTGTGTGTGTTTAGGGTGATTATGTGGTGAGGTTGGTGTATGTGTGGTGAGATGTGTGCTGAGGGAGGTATATGTACCAGACTTGTGTGTGTTTAGGGTGATTATGTGGTGAGGTTGGTGTGTGTGTGGTGAGATGTGTGCTGAGGGTGGTATATGTACCAGACTTGTGTGTGTTTAGGGTGATTATGTGGTGAGGTTGGTGTATGTGTGGTGAGATGTGTGCTGAGGGTGGTATATGTACCAGACTTGTGTGTGTTTAGGGTGATTATGTGGCGAGGTTGGTGTATGTGTGGTGAGATGTGTGCTGAGGGTGGTATATGTACCAGACTTGTGTGTGTTTAGGGCGATTATGTGGTGAGGTTGGTGTGTGTGTGGTGAGATGTGTGCTGAGGGTAGTATATGTACCAGACTTGTGTGTGTTTAGGGTGATTATGTGGCGAGGTTGGTGTATGTGTGGTGAGATGTGTGCTGAGGGTGGTATATGTACCAGACTTGTGTGTGTTTAGGGTGATTATGTGGTGAGGTTGGTGTATGTGTGGTGAGATGTGTGCTGAGGGTGGTATATGTACCAGACTTGTGTGTGTTTAGGGCGATTATGTGGTGAGGTTGGTGTGTGTGTGGTGAGATGTGTGCTGAGGGTAGTATATGTACCAGACTTGTGTGTGTTTAGGGTGATTATGTGGCGAGGTTGGTGTATGTGTGGTGAGATGTGTGCTGAGGGTGGTATATGTACCAGACTTGTGTGTGTTTAGGGCGATTATGTGGTGAGGTTGGTGTATGTGTGGTGAGATGTGTGCTGAGGGTGGTATATGTACCAGACTTGTGTGTGTTTAGGGTGATTATGTGGTGAGGTTGGTGTATGTGTGGTGACATGTGTGCTGAGGGTGGTATATGTACCAGACTTGTGTGTGTTTAGGGCGATTATGTGGTGAGGTTGGTGTATGTGTGGTGAGATGTGTGCTGAGGGTGGTATATATACCAGACTTGTGTGTGTTTAGGGCGATTATGTGGCGAGGTTGGTGTATGTGTGGTGAGATGTGTGCTGAGGGGGATATATGTACCAGACTTGTGTGTGTTTAGGGTGATTATTTGGTGAGGTTGGTGTATGTGTGTGGTGAGATGTGTGCTGAGGGGGATATATGTACCAGACTTGTGTGTGTTTAGGGTGATTATGTGGCGAGGTTGGTGTATGTGTGGTGAGATGTGTGCTGAGGGTGGTATATGTACCAGACTTGTGTGTGTTTAGGGTGATTATGTGGTGAGGTTGGTGTATGTGTGGTGAGATGTGTGCTGAGGGTGGTATATGTACCAGACTTGTGTGTGTTTAGAGTGATTATGTGGAGAGGTTGGTGTATGTGTGGTGAGATGTGTGCTGAGGGTGGTATATATACCAGACTTGTGTGTGTTTAGGGCGATTATGTGGCGAGGTTGGTGTATGTGTGGTGAGATGTGTGCGGAGGGTGGTATATGTGTTCAAGCACGTGGTAGTGTGTGGCGCATTTTATGTGTGTGTTCATATCCCCGAGTGTGGTGAGTATCCCATGTCGGGGCCCCACCTTAGCAACTGTTCGGTATATACTCTTTGGCGCCATCGCTCATTCTTTAAGTCCCCCTTGTTCACATCTGGCAGCTGTCAATTTTCCCCCAACACTTTTCGTTTCACTTTTTCCCCATTATGTAGATAGGGGCAAAATTGATTGGTAAATTGGAACGCGCGGGGTTAAAATTTTGCCTCACAACATAGCACCCGGCGCTGTCCGGGATAGTAACTGTCTCTCTGTTTCTCTCCCATTCTCTATCTCCCCCTTTGTATACATCTCTCTTTCCCTGTGTGTCTGTGTGTCTGTGTGTCTGTGTGTCTGTGTGTCTGTGTGTCTGTGTGTCTGTGTGTCTGTGTGTCTGTGTGTCTGTCTCTCTGTGTGTCTGTGTGTCTGTCTCTCTGTGTGTCTGTGTGTCTGTGTGTCTGTGTGTCTGTCTCTCTGTGTGTCTGTCTCTCTGTGTGTCTGTCTCTCTGTGTGTCTGTCTCTCTGTGTGTCTGTCTCTCTGTGTGTCTGTCTCTCTGTGTGTCTGTCTCTCTGTGTGTCTGTGTGTCTGTCTCTCTGTGTGTCTGTCTCTCTGTGTGTCTGTCTCTCTGTGTGTCTGTGTGTCTGTGTGTCTGTCTCTCTGTGTGTCTGTGTGTCTGTGTGTCTGTGTGTCTGTCTCTCTGTGTGTCTGTCTCTCTGTGTGTCTGTCTCTCTGTGTGTCTGTCTCTCTGTGTGTCTGTCTCTCTGTGTGTCTGTCTCTCTGTGTGTCTGTCTCTCTGTGTGTCTGTCTCTCTGTGTGTCTGTGTGTCTGTCTCTCTGTGTGTCTGTGTGTCTGTCTCTCTGTGTGTCTGTGTGTCTGTCTCTCTGTGTGTCTGTCTCTCTGTGTGTCTGTCTCTCTGTGTGTCTGTCTCTCTGTGTGTCTGTCTCTCTGTGTGTCTGTCTCTCTGTGTGTCTGTCTCTCTGTGTGTCTGTCTCTCTGTGTGTCTGTCTCTCTGTGTGTCTGTCTCTCTGTGTGTCTGTCTCTCTGTGTGTCTGTCTCTCTGTGTGTCTGTCTCTCTGTGTGTCTGTCTCTCTGTGTGTCTGTGTGTCTGTCTCTCTGTCTCTCTGTGTGTCTGTGTGTCTGTGTGTCTGTGTGTCTGTCTCTCTGTCTCTCTGTGTGTCTGTCTCTCTGTGTGTCTGTCTCTCTGTGTGTCTGTCTCTCTGTGTGTCTGTCTCTCTGTGTGTCTGTCTCTCTGTGTGTCTGTCTCTCTGTGTGTCTGTCTCTCTGTGTGTCTGTCTCTCTGTGTGTCTGTCTCTCTGTGTGTCTGTCTCTCTGTGTGTCTGTCTCTCTGTGTGTCTGTCTCTCTGTGTGTCTGTGTGTCTGTCTCTCTGTGTGTCTGTCTCTCTGTGTGTCTGTGTGTCTGTCTCTCTGTGTGTCTGTCTCTCTGTGTGTCTGTGTGTCTGTCTCTCTGTCTCTCTGTGTGTCTGTGTGTCTGTGTGTCTGTGTGTCTGTCTCTCTGTCTCTCTGTGTGTCTGTCTCTCTGTGTGTCTGTGTGTCTGTCTCTCTGTCTCTCTGTGTGTCTGTCTCTCTGTGTGTCTGTCTCTCTGTGTGTCTGTCTCTCTGTGTGTCTGTCTCTCTGTGTGTCTGTCTCTCTGTGTGTCTGTCTCTCTGTGTGTCTGTCTCTCTGTGTGTCTGTCTCTCTGTGTGTCTGTGTGTCTGTCTCTCTGTGTGTCTGTCTCTCTGTGTGTCTGTGTGTCTGTCTCTCTGTGTGTCTGTCTCTCTGTGTGTCTGTGTGTCTGTCTCTCTGTGTGTCTGTCTCTCTGTGTGTCTGTGTGTCTGTGTGTCTGTCTCTCTGTGTGTCTGTCTCTCTGTGTGTCTGTCTCTCTGTGTGTCTGTCTCTCTGTGTGTCTGTCTCTCTGTGTGTCTGTCTCTCTGTGTGTCTGTCTCTCTGTGTGTCTGTCTCTCTGTGTGTCTGTCTCTCTGTGTGTCTGTGTGTCTGTCTCTCTGTGTGTCTGTGTGTCTGTCTCTCTGTGTGTCTGTGTGTCTGTCTCTCTGTGTGTCTGTCTCTCTGTGTGTCTGTCTCTCTGTGTGTCTGTCTCTCTGTGTGTCTGTCTCTCTGTGTGTCTGTCTCTCTGTGTGTCTGTCTCTCTGTGTGTCTGTCTCTCTGTGTGTCTGTCTCTCTGTGTGTCTGTCTCTCTGTGTGTCTGTCTCTCTGTGTGTCTGTCTCTCTGTGTGTCTGTCTCTCTGTGTGTCTGTCTCTCTGTGTGTCTGTCTCTCTGTGTGTCTGTCTCTCTGTGTGTCTGTGTGTCTGTCTCTCTGTCTCTCTGTCTGTCTGTCTCTCTGTGTGTCTGTCTCTCTGTGTGTCTGTCTCTCTGTGTGTCTGTCTCTCTGTGTGTCTGTCTCTCTGTGTGTCTGTGTGTCTGTCTCTCTGTGTGTCTGTGTGTCTGTCTCTCTGTGTGTCTGTCTCTCTGTGTGTCTGTCTCTCTGTGTGTCTGTCTCTCTGTGTGTCTGTCTCTCTGTGTGTCTGTCTCTCTGTGTGTCTGTCTCTCTGTGTGTCTGTCTCTCTGTGTGTCTGTCTCTCTGTGTGTCTGTCTCTCTGTGTGTCTGTCTCTCTGTGTGTCTGTCTCTCTGTGTGTCTGTCTCTCTGTGTGTCTGTCTCTCTGTGTGTCTGTCTCTCTGTGTGTCTGTCTCTCTGTGTGTCTGTCTCTCTGTGTGTCTGTCTCTCTGTGTGTCTGTCTCTCTGTGTGTCTGTCTCTCTGTGTGTCTGTCTCTCTGTGTGTCTGTCTGTCTGTGTGTCTGTGTGTCTGTCTCTCTGTGTGTCTGTCTCTCTGTGTGTCTGTCTCTCTGTGTGTCTGTCTCTCTGTGTGTCTGTCTCTCTGTGTGTCTGTCTGTCTGTGTGTCTGTGTGTCTGTCTCTCTGTGTGTCTGTCTCTCTGTGTGTCTGTCTCTCTGTGTGTCTGTCTCTCTGTGTGTCTGTCTCTCTGTGTGTCTGTCTCTCTGTGTGTCTGTCTCTCTGTGTGTCTGTCTCTCTGTGTGTCTGTCTCTCTGTGTGTCTGTCTCTCTGTGTGTCTGTCTCTCTGTGTGTCTGTCTCTCTGTGTGTCTGTCTCTCTGTGTGTCTGTCTGTCTGTGTGTCTGTCTGTCTGTGTGTCTGTGTGTCTGTGTGTCTGTGTGTCTGTCTCTCTGTGTGTCTGTGTGTCTGTCTCTCTGTGTGTCTGTGTGTCTGTCTCTCTGTGTGTCTGTCTCTCTGTGTGTCTGTCTCTCTGTGTGTCTGTCTCTCTGTGTGTCTGTCTGTCTGTGTGTCTGTGTGTCTGTCTCTCTGTGTGTCTGTCTCTCTGTGTGTCTGTCTCTCTGTGTGTCTGTCTCTCTGTGTGTCTGTGTGTCTGTCTCTCTGTGTGTCTGTGTGTCTGTCTCTCTGTGTGTCTGTGTGTCTGTCTCTCTGTGTGTCTGTCTCTCTGTGTGTCTGTCTCTCTGTGTGTCTGTCTCTCTGTGTGTCTGTCTCTCTGTGTGTCTGTCTCTCTGTGTGTCTGTCTCTCTGTGTGTCTGTCTCTCTGTGTGTCTGTCTCTCTGTGTGTCTGTCTCTCTGTGTGTCTGTCTCTCTGTGTGTCTGTCTCTCTGTGTGTCTGTCTGTCTGTGTGTCTGTCTGTCTGTGTGTCTGTGTGTCTGTCTCTCTGTGTGTCTGTCTCTCTGTGTGTCTGTCTCTCTGTGTGTCTGTCTCTCTGTGTGTCTGTCTCTCTGTGTGTCTGTGTGTCTGTCTCTCTGTGTGTCTGTCTCTCTGTGTGTCTGTCTCTCTGTGTGTCTGTGTGTCTGTCTCTCTGTGTGTCTGTCTCTCTGTGTGTCTGTCTCTCTGTGTGTCTGTGTGTCTGTCTCTCTGTGTGTCTGTCTCTCTGTGTGTCTGTCTCTCTGTCTCTCTGTGTGTCTGTGTGTCTGTCTCTCTGTGTGTCTGTCTCTCTGTCTCTCTGTGTGTCTGTGTGTCTGTCTCTCTGTGTGTCTGTCTCTCTGTCTCTCTGTGTGTCTGTGTGTCTGTCTCTCTGTGTGTCTGTCTCTCTGTGTGTCTGTCTCTCTGTGTGTCTGTGTGTCTGTGTGTCTGTCTCTCTGTCTCTCTGTGTGTCTGTCTCTCTGTGTGTCTGTGTGTCTGTGTGTCTGTCTCTCTGTCTCTCTGTGTGTCTGTCTCTCTGTGTGTCTGTCTCTCTGTCTCTCTGTGTGTCTGTGTGTCTGTCTCTCTGTGTGTCTGTGTGTCTGTCTCTCTGTGTGTCTGTGTGTCTGTCTCTCTGTGTGTCTGTGTGTCTGTCTCTCTGTGTGTCTGTCTCTCTGTGTGTCTGTCTCTCTGTGTGTCTGTCTCTCTGTGTGTCTGTCTCTCTGTGTGTCTGTCTCTCTGTGTGTCTGTCTCTCTGTGTGTCTGTCTCTCTGTGTGTCTGTCTCTCTGTGTGTCTGTCTCTCTGTGTGTCTGTCTCTCTGTGTGTCTGTCTCTCTGTGTGTCTGTCTCTCTGTGTGTCTGTCTCTCTGTGTGTCTGTCTCTCTGTGTGTCTGTCTCTCTGTGTGTCTGTCTCTCTGTGTGTCTGTCTCTCTGTGTGTCTGTCTCTCTGTGTGTCTGTCTCTCTGTGTGTCTGTCTCTCTGTGTGTCTGTCTCTCTGTGTGTCTGTCTCTCTGTGTGTCTGTCTCTCTGTGTGTCTGTCTCTCTGTGTGTCTGTCTCTCTGTGTGTCTGTCTCTCTGTGTGTCTGTCTCTCTGTGTGTCTGTCTCTCTGTGTGTCTGTCTCTCTGTGTGTCTGTGTGTCTGTCTCTCTGTGTGTCTGTCTCTCTGTGTGTCTGTCTCTCTGTGTGTCTGTCTCTCTGTGTGTCTGTCTCTCTGTGTGTCTGTCTCTCTGTGTGTCTGTGTGTCTGTCTCTCTGTGTGTCTGTCTCTCTGTGTGTCTGTCTCTCTGTGTGTCTGTCTCTCTGTGTGTCTGTCTCTCTGTGTGTCTGTCTCTCTGTGTGTCTGTCTCTCTGTGTGTCTGTCTCTCTGTGTGTCTGTGTGTCTGTCTCTCTGTGTGTCTGTCTCTCTGTGTGTCTGTCTCTCTGTGTGTCTGTCTCTCTGTGTGTCTGTCTCTCTGTGTGTCTGTGTGTCTGTCTCTCTGTGTGTCTGTGTGTCTGTCTCTCTGTGTGTCTGTGTGTCTGTCTCTCTGTGTGTCTGTCTCTCTGTGTGTCTGTCTCTCTGTGTGTCTGTCTCTCTGTGTGTCTGTGTGTCTGTCTCTCTGTGTGTCTGTGTGTCTGTCTCTCTGTGTGTCTGTGTGTCTGTCTCTCTGTGTGTCTGTCTCTCTGTCTCTCTGTGTGTCTGTGTGTCTGTCTCTCTGTGTGTCTGTCTCTCTGTGTGTCTGTCTCTCTGTGTGTCTGTGTGTCTGTGTGTCTGTCTCTCTGTCTCTCTGTGTGTCTGTCTCTCTGTGTGTCTGTGTGTCTGTGTGTCTGTCTCTCTGTCTCTCTGTGTGTCTGTCTCTCTGTGTGTCTGTCTCTCTGTGTGTCTGTGTGTCTGTCTCTCTGTCTCTCTGTGTGTCTGTCTCTCTGTGTGTCTGTCTCTCTGTGTGTCTGTCTCTCTGTGTGTCTGTCTCTCTGTGTGTCTGTCTCTCTGTGTGTCTGTCTCTCTGTGTGTCTGTCTCTCTGTGTGTCTGTCTCTCTGTGTGTCTGTGTGTCTGTCTCTCTGTGTGTCTGTCTCTCTGTGTGTCTGTCTCTCTGTGTGTCTGTCTCTCTGTGTGTCTGTCTCTCTGTGTGTCTGTCTCTCTGTGTGTCTGTCTCTCTGTGTGTCTGTGTGTCTGTCTCTCTGTGTGTCTGTGTGTCTGTCTCTCTGTGTGTCTGTCTCTCTGTGTGTCTGTGTGTCTGTCTCTCTGTGTGTCTGTGTGTCTGTCTCTCTGTGTGTCTGTCTCTCTGTGTGTCTGTCTCTCTGTGTGTCTGTCTCTCTGTGTGTCTGTGTGTCTGTCTCTCTGTCTCTCTGTGTGTCTGTCTCTCTGTGTGTCTGTCTCTCTGTGTGTCTGTGTGTCTGTCTCTCTGTGTGTCTGTTTCTCTGTGTGTCTGTGTGTCTGTCTCTCTGTGTGTCTGTCTCTCTGTGTGTCTGTGTGTCTGTCTCTCTGTGTGTCTGTCTCTCTGTGTGTCTGTGTGTCTGTCTCTCTGTGTGTCTGTCTCTCTGTGTGTCTGTGTGTCTGTCTCTCTGTGTGTCTGTCTCTCTGTGTGTCTGTCTCTCTGTGTGTCTGTCTCTCTGTGTGTCTGTCTCTCTGTGTGTCTGTCTCTCTGTCTCTCTGTCTCTCTGTGTGTCTGTCTCTCTGTGTGTCTGTGTGTCTGTCTCTCTGTGTGTCTGTGTGTCTGTCTCTCTGTGTGTCTGTGTGTCTGTCTCTCTGTGTGTCTGTCTCTCTGTGTGTCTGTCTCTCTGTGTGTCTGTGTGTCTGTCTCTCTGTCTCTCTGTGTGTCTGTCTCTCTGTGTGTCTGTCTCTCTGTGTGTCTGTGTGTCTGTCTCTCTGTGTGTCTGTTTCTCTGTGTGTCTGTGTGTCTGTCTCTCTGTGTGTCTGTCTCTCTGTGTGTCTGTGTGTCTGTCTCTCTGTGTGTCTGTCTCTCTGTGTGTCTGTGTGTCTGTCTCTCTGTGTGTCTGTCTCTCTGTGTGTCTGTCTCTCTGTGTGTCTGTCTCTCTGTGTGTCTGTGTGTCTGTCTCTCTGTGTGTCTGTCTCTCTGTGTGTCTGTCTCTCTGTGTGTCTGTCTCTCTGTGTGTCTGTCTCTCTGTGTGTCTGTCTCTCTGTGTGTCTGTCTCTCTGTGTGTCTGTCTCTCTGTGTGTCTGTGTGTCTGTGTGTCTGTGTGTCTGTCTCTCTGTGTGTCTGTGTGTCTGTCTCTCTGTGTGTCTGTGTGTCTGTGTGTCTGTCTCTCTGTGTGTCTGTCTCTCTGTGTGTCTGTCTCTCTGTGTGTCTGTCTCTCTGTGTGTCTGTCTCTCTGTGTGTCTGTCTCTCTGTGTGTCTGTGTGTCTGTCTCTCTGTGTGTCTGTCTCTCTGTGTGTCTGTCTCTCTGTGTGTCTGTGTGTCTGTCTCTCTGTGTGTCTGTCTCTCTGTGTGTCTGTGTGTCTGTCTCTCTGTGTGTCTGTCTCTCTGTGTGTCTGTCTCTCTGTGTGTCTGTGTGTCTGTCTCTCTGTGTGTCTGTCTCTCTGTGTGTCTGTGTGTCTGTCTCTCTGTGTGTCTGTCTCTCTGTGTGTCTGTCTCTCTGTGTGTCTGTGTGTCTGTCTCTCTGTGTGTCTGTCTCTCTGTGTGTCTGTCTCTCTGTGTGTCTGTCTCTCTGTGTGTCTGTCTCTCTGTGTGTCTGTCTCTCTGTGTGTCTGTCTCTCTGTGTGTCTGTCTCTCTGTGTGTCTGTGTGTCTGTCTCTCTGTGTGTCTGTGTGTCTGTCTCTCTGTGTGTCTGTGTGTCTGTCTCTCTGTGT
>NC_134358.1:1443277-1493277 GCF_048569485.1 Anomaloglossus baeobatrachus | reverse complement strand
TTCATCGCCATGTCGAAACTGTGCAGAAGGGTGCATAGGTCCTTGATCTGAGACCACTCCATCAGGGTGATCTGCCCCACCTCTGCATCTCGTTGACCCAGGCTATACGTCATGACATATTGCACCAGTGCTCGGCGGTGCTGCCACAGTCGCTGTAACATGTGGAGAGTCGAATTCCAGCGTGTCGGCACATTGCATTTCAGGCGATGAACCGGCAGGCCGAAAGACTTCTGGAGCGATGAAAGTCGCTCAGCTGCGGCGTGTGAACGGTGGGAGTGAGCACATAGTGACCCTGCCCTATGCAGAAGCACATCTAGGCCGGAATAGTGGGTTAAAAATTGCTGGACAACAAGGTTCAACACGTGAGCCATACAAGGCACGTGTGTCACCTTGCCCCGGCGAAGGGCCGCACCCAGGTTTTAAGCATTGTCACACACGGCCTTACCAGGCTGCAGGTTGAGTGGAGACAACCATTGATGAAAGTCGGTCTCCAGAGCTGACCACAACTCAGCCGCTGTGTGACTCTTATTTCCCCAGACATTTCAACGTAAAGACCGCCTGATGCCGTTGCGCTCTGCTGCCAGCATAGTAAGGAGGTGTGCAGGATTCCTTGTGCGCAGTTACAATGCGGGTGGCCTGACCAGGCAGGCTTGGGGCGGAGGTGGAGGACCCATACGAGGTTGAGGAGGGAGAAGCAGTGGAGGAACTTCTACAGACAGAGGATTGACGCACAACTCGTGGGGACAGCAAGACTTGTGCAGCAGACCCTTCTCCATCTCTCACCATGGTTACCCAGTGCAGAGTCAGCGACATGTAACGTCCCTGTCCATGCTTACTGGTCCAAGTATCTGTGGTGAATGCACCCTGTCACACACAGAGTTTCTCAAGGAAGCGGTGATGTGTGCAACATGCTGGTGTAGCGCAGGCACACCTTTCTTGGAGAAGTAGTGGCGACTGGGCATCTGGTACTGGGGCACAGCGACAGACATAAGGTCTCTAAAATCCTGTGTGTCCACTAGGCGGAAAAGCAGCATTTCTGTAGCCAAGAGCTTGCAGAGGGTGAAATTCAACCTCTTAGCTTTGTCATGGTTCGGAGGAAATGGTCGTTTACTTGTCCACATCTGAGGGACCGTGGGCCAGCTGCTGTGTGTAGACGGCGTTGAGTAGGGTGTCCCTGGAAAACTGATGGTCTGTGAGGAAAGTGCAGGCGGAGGCATGATGTTGCCTTCATCCAAAGTTGGTGCTCTCAATGTCTGAGAGAGCTCTACACCAGCACCTGTTTCCCCTTCCAAAACAACTGACGACCTGCCAATCACACTGCCTGTTGCAGTTACAGTGGTGGAAGGTCTGCGTCGCAAATCACGTGTGACTGCTGTCCCCACAGTCATAGAGGAGGAAGAGCGCGCGGATGCACTTGAAGGGGCAGACGGTGGTTGGCCCGCTCCGCTAGGCCGCATTGCAGCACAGTGAGCTTTCCACTGGGATTTATGCTTGTTATTCATGTGACGGTTCATGGACGAAGTAGTCAAACTAGTGAGTTTTTGGCCTCTACTTACAGATTGGCGACAAATCTTACAGATGACATGGGTTGGGAGATCCTTTGCGATGTCAAAAAAGGACCAGGCTAGGCAAGGCTTAGAGCCCATGCGACCTGCAGAGCCACCCCTACTTGTGCTCAGAGGCAGAGTTGTGGCTGAGGATGTAGTTGTTGACGTGCTTCCAGTACTCCGACTCTGTCCAGGAAGGCGCAAGCTAACCTCGTCGTCAGTCGCATCCTCCTCCACCGCCTCTGCTGACCTCGAGTGCCTGACTGTGGGTTGACAGTAAGTGGGATCTACAACCTCATCATCACCCTGTGTGTTTGCACTCCCCTCGTCCTCAGAGCCAACCTCTTCCTGCCCTGACCTAATACTTAAGTTGTTATTCCAATCAGGTATCTGAGTCTCATTGTCATCAGTATGTTCCTCATTAACTCCTCTTGGTGGAGACACAGTTTGGGAATGAGGGTCTACATTATGCTCAAAACCTTCTTCATCATCGCCTGAATCTGACTCACAAAGCTTCTGGGCATCACTGCAGACCATTTCCTGGTCTGTACTCACTGTAGCTTGGGAGCAGACCTCTGATTCCCAGCCTATAGTGTGACTGAACAGCTCTGCACTCAACCATCTCTGTTACACCATACTCTGCAGGGCAGATGGAGACTTGAGAGCTGGGAGAAAGCAAGTGCGATTGGGGTGACAACTCAGAGGACTGTTTTTTGGATGTTGAAGTTGAGGTGAGGCCACTTTTTTGAGCACTTGAGATCCATTCAAGCATGTGCTTTTTTTGTGCATCATATACCTTTGGTAGAGTTGTTCGGTTCCGTAAAAAAGGGATCACATCGGTTTGTCCACGGAAAGTAGTAGACATCTTACTTTTGCTGGAAGATGACCTTTCTTCAACAGATGTTACTGTAGCTTTACCACCTACCCCACGGACACAAACTTTTTTCTCTTTCCAACACGCCTGTTCCCTTTTCCACCAGCATCTGTCCTTTTGCCACTCATTTTGTTTTTGAACAAATTGGACACTTAAAATGTCGTAGCAAAAATGGAGAAGTGGTGTACAATGCAGAGGTGGTCTAGCTTTATTGACAGCTGAAGAACCAACACTGACAATCCCAGACAATGAAAGTATGGCCCTAACAATGGCAGCACTTTTTGCAATTAAAATTGCGTAGGAAAAATGGACAGGTGGTGTACATTGCACAGGTGCTGTAGCTTGCTTGTCAGCAGAAGAAGCCTCACTTTCCATCCCTGAAAATGAAACTATGCCCCAAGGAATTGCCTGAGCTGATTTAGCCAGACGTTGGGTTATAAACCCCTGACAGCGTTGGCACAGACCTGCCTAACAACAATGGCTATGAACGGCTGTAATGCAGCCCTGAAAAGGGCTGAAATTACAAGCAGTCCCTAATCCCTAAAGCGCTTTGTAGATTGCACTGTATGTCTATAGCGCACACAACAGCAGCAGCAGGAGCAGGAGCGGTGACTGTCACACACCCGCAGCAGAGAGATAATGGCGGCGACGGGGAAAATGGCCGGGTCTTATAGGGCAAAGACATATGACATGCACAGCCTATGACACATGCCCTTGCTTGTCTGGAAAAAATCCACTTTGCAGTGTGTGTGTGTGTCTGTCTGTCTGTCTGTCTGTCTGTGATTGGCTGACAGCCTGGCCCGCCACACTGTACGCGTGGTTAGGGGGGGAAAAAAAAAAGGCGATCGGCATTATCTCAGCACTCAGCACTGATCTAAACCCCCGCTTTTGGTGATCGAACCGTTATCGAACGTAACTCGAACGGTCGAACTTGAAGCAAATCGTTCAAGTTCGTCAAACGACTCGAACACCCCCCAAAATCACTCAAATTTGAAATTGGCGAAGCTCGAACCTCGCTCATCTCTACTCACTGTCAGCAAGAAGATCTGTGACGTCCAGCTCCAGAGACGGGACGATCTTACTAAACATCTTGTATTCCTTCCCGAACCGCGGCATCTGGATAATGAAGCAGGATGGGACCTATGGAGGAGACGCATTGGAGACAGCCATTAACCATGGCTGATAACAGGTAGTAATAGACTGTAGTCACCCGTATATAGTCTCCTCCCCCAGTAATGGCTCTCGTCTGCCTGCCCCGCAGATGCCTCCTTCTCACCTCCACCCACCCCGTGAACCCTCCTCGGCTCATCTCCACCAGCACCTGCGAGCCCTCCCCTGTGACCCCTCCCCCGCTCACCTCCACCAGCTTCAGCTGGGAGTGATTGAAGGATTGCTCCAGGAGCTGCTGCACGTTGGGCACCGTCACCTCCTGCTGCTTCTCTATGAAGATCTGGTAGCAGTAACACTCCCCCGCTCACCTCCGCTTTTGCGGACCATCCCCCGCTCACCTCCACCTGCGAGCCCTCCCCACAGACCTCCGCCCGCATGGACCCTCCCCCGCTCACCTCCACCCCGCCCCTGCGAGCCCTCCCCCGCTCACCTCCACCTGCGAGCCCTCCCCTGTGGACCCTCCGCACTCCCCCGCGAGCCCTCCCCTGTGGACCCTCCGCACTCCCCCGCGAGCCCTCCCCTGTGGACCCTCCGCACTCCCCCGCGAGCCCTCCCCTGTGGACCCTCCGCACTCCCCCGCGAGCCCTCCCCTGTGGACCCTCCGCACTCCCCCGCGAGCCCTCCCCTGTGGACCCTCCGCACTCTCCCGCGAGCCCTCCCCTGTGGACCTCCGCACTCCCTCGCAAGCCCTCCCCTGTGGACCTCCGCACTCTCGCAAGCCCTCCCCTGTGGACCTCCGCACTCCCTCGCGGCCCCTCCTCTGCTCACCTCCACCAGTTTCAGCTGGGAATGATGGAAGGATTGCTCCAGGAGCTGCTGCACGTTGGGCACCGTCATCTCCTGCTGCTTCTCTATGAAGATCTGGTGGCAGTAACACTCCTGGACCCGCTGGCCCTCGGACCTGCCAGGAGAAGCAGCCAGGGTCACCCTGGGGGTCTGTGCACACGCAGGTATTGGCTGTTGCGTATTTTCCATAGTTATGTCACAATATCTGAAGCATTTGTTGGGCTTCTTTCACACTGCGCTCCTTTCCCCGTTCACTGATCCCATCGAGGCTTCTTTCCAAACCCCCCTCAAAACGGGTTTTAGATGTTGGCGCCAATGGAGCGACTGATGCTTCCTGGAGGCGGACACATAGTATACTGCATTTGGGTGTCGCCTGCAGTAAACGCATACCCCAGAAAATAGTGCACGGGGACTCAGTCTGCATCAGGATAGTCAGTGACCCGGTCAGCGCAAACCTCCAAAACACAGTTTGTGGGGGGTTTGGACAGAAGCCACAATGAGACCACCGACCAAGGAGAGGAAGAAAGCCTAACTGTAGAGTGATCCCAGAGGTGCAGATTACGGAGCTGCGCTCCCAGCAACTTACCGCAGCTTTAAGAGAGGATCTGCCCCCAGGATACGGTGCATGATGAGAGTGAGGAACTCCTCCGGATCTAAGAGGGGAGAATGGGAATGAGCGCAGCCCTGGAGTATAATGCAGGATTAGTAATGTATGTACAGCAGAATAGTGAGTGCAGCTCTGGAGTATACAGTACGAATATAATATAAATATAATATATATTATATATATATATATATATATATATATATATATATATATTTTACAGTGATGAGCTGGCCGGTGGGTTTGTACCTTTCTCGGAGGTGGTGAAGCTCGGGCACTGGCTCTCCTCCTTCAGCTGCCGGCGCAGGGTCATCACACTGTCCGCAGACACAAAGCCGCTCCTGTGAGGAATAATACTGGTCTGTAGGTTGGAGGAGACATGTCAGCAGCACAGTCACGTGGCTCACAATGGGCCACACCAGTCTGATATAAGGGTTAATGAACAGTTCTACTCTTTGAGCTTTCTGCCCCGGGCCTGGTGCGAGAGGCCGCTCATCACATTGCCCCGATCACTGACAGCAGCAGAGGTCAGTATGGAAAATCATTAACATGCCACGTAGCCGAGAGCAGAACTTCACATTATACATCGATTGGATGACAAATATTCAAGAGGAGGGAATGCAAGTGATCAACTATCAGCAAGTGACAAAAAAAGTCCCACACAAAGAGGTGAAAGTCATCATACGGACCCTCACTCACCTGTGCAGGGGGCTCACCATCTCCCCGAGGGTCTGCTGATGGCACATACAGACAAGTCATCATACAGACCCTCACTCACTTGTGCAGGGGGTTCACCATCTCCCCGAGGGTCTGCTGATGGCACATACAGATAAGTCATCATACAGACCTGTGACGGGGTATGCGGCAGAGCAGTAAGGGACGCCAGGCCAAGGCACAATTCAAAGGGCTTTACTGGAACCACAAAGCTAAAGCACCAAACAAATATAAATCCTTAAAGTCTGCACGGAGTCCACAACAAAACAAAAGATCCAGGGGCACCAGCCGGTATTCCGATGCCAGGGAAAATAGGGCAATGGTCCTTATATGAGTTCCTGGAGTCCAACAGGGTGAACAACAAAACACAATCCCACGTGGCCATTGATCTCCAGTCTGTAACAGTCCATACACAGGCTCTAGGATCCAGCCTCAGCAATAGATCCTAGTCCTTCTCCAGCCAAGATCCAACTAACTGACCTAACATGGGTCTCATTGTTCTTCTCTCCTGGGGTCAGCCCCTATGGTGGGCAGAAGAGTCCAACTCCGCCTGGATACTTGATACATGAATGGACTGTAGAAGTCCTGGCTTTCTTGTTTACCAAGTTGTGGATTGGAGAAGTCCCATGCTGAGAAGAACAAACAATCCCCCATCAGTAGTACATACAGGACAGTCAAGGAGAGACATACTATTACACCATGAGCAAAGGCGGGGGAGGGACACACTGTTACAACCCCTTCCCCCCTCATTTTGTGTACGGACTAGTGACCTCAACAGGTCGCTTGTCAAGTACATGTAAACATGGCGGACCTGACTCAGGGCTGCTCCTGCCTGGACAATCCGTCTGCATTTTGGTGTTGGCTGTCTCTTCTATACTGTATGGTAAAGTTATAGGGCTGCAGAGCCAGGCTCCATCGTAGTAAGCGTCCATTGTTCCCAGAGACTCTGTTCAGCCAGGTGAGGGGATTGTGATCAGTAACCTGCCGAGCCGCTCGGATCCGTGCTCGTCGGTGGGTGACTCGAGCTCGAGTATATCGTAAGCCGACCGCTTCCAATGCCCTGTTGCATTTTGGTAGTGCTCAACCGGCACATACAAAAAATGCACTTCCATATAGTCAGTTTGAGACTGCGCCGCATCAATAACAACGATGCGGTTTTTTTTGCAGCAATCGGAGGACTTAAAAGGGAAGATTGAGGGCAAGAGGATACCCAGAACATGTTATACGATCCGCTTTTGATAAATGCGTATTAAAACACGCTGAACGTGATGTTTCTGGCACCGCGGACTGGCCCCCAAGAAGAGTGCAGCCGCATAGATTTATTTTTAACTTTAAATTTGGTCCACTCGAGTCTGTGATAAAAAATGCCTTACACAGAAACTGGCCCATCTTGGAGCAGGACACCGATCTCAGCGAAATGACTGCTAAAAAACCCCTGGTTACTTACAGAAGGGGCAGTATCTGAAAGATGTCCTGGTCAGAAATATCGCAGCCATCTACCTGGCTAGAGAGGGACAGCCCCGTTGGCAATTATAGGTGTGGGAACTGCAGGTCACACATAACAGGTAAATCGATCACTGTTGGATCCTCTGTAAAGAACGTCAATCGTTTTATTTCATGCTAAACAAATGTTGTCGTGTACGCGGTCTCTTGTGGCTGCGGACGATTTTACATCGGAAAACCATCAGCCTATGTATGTCAGGTTTAAAGAACATTATAATTCTGTGAAATGTGGTAAAGGCTCCCCTCGGCTTATTGAGCATGTGCGCAGTTCACACAATGGAGATCCTAATGTCCTGCGGTTTGCAGAGAGGATCCGTTTACCTCCACAAGGGGGCGACCTGCATAAGACGCTGCTGCAAGCCGAGGCCAGACTTATTATCAAGTACAGAGCCCAAGGTAATGTGGGTTTAAATGACAAAAATGATCTTTCAGTTTTTCTGTAAAAAATGTTTGTTTTGTATGACTTACATGTGTCCTTTGTGATATGTATGTATATGTGGGCGGTTCTTTTGGATTGTCCTCTTGGTGTTATATGCAAGTTGCACTTGCTTGATGTGTTACACTTCTCAGCTGTTTTTAATTGGGCAGTGATGTAGACTGGACGCAACCCCCTCATAAGGCGGCGGTCTATGCCTGTCCATATGGACCTGAGGAAGCGCGAGTACACGCGAAACGGCTGTCGTCCATGAGGGGGCCCTGCTGTCAACTCTGCTCCTGCTTTTTTACCTGCACCATGAATAAATAAAGTCTGTTTTACTGGACGCTGGTGAGTGCTGCCCTATCTCTATTGTTGGACTCCATCCAGGAACTTTTTTTGCTTGGGGGATAAGCACCACCTGCCCAGTGTATGTGGAGGATTACTGCCTGCCGTCTACACAAGCAACACGGCTGATGCCCAGGGGTGGGTAGCTGCGGCAATTTCTGTTGATCTGTTAGGGGCTTGGCCACACTGCTGAAATAAACAAATTTTCGGTAATAACTGGCAGTGCCCAAAAAAGCCATAACTTGTTTCTTGGTTTGGGGTACGGGCCAGTCTCCAATAGCCTGGATTTTGGCAGGTTCAGGAAGTAACTTCCCTCCTCCTACTCGATGCCCTAGGTATTGGACTTCACCCATCCTCAATTGGCATTTATCAGGTCGAATGGTTAGGCCTGCTGCGAGAATCCGGTCAAGAACAACAGCTCCTTGATTCAGATGTTCCTCCCATGTGCGGCTGAAGATGGCGATATCATCCAGGTAGGCACAAGCGAAGTCGCCACATCCCCGGAGGATCTGGTCCACCATTCTCTGAAAGGTTGCAGGGGCGCTTTTCATTCCAAAAGGAATGTTTAGAAATTCATACAGACCAAAGGGGGTTATAAAAGCCGACTTTTCTCTACCTTCCTCCGTCAGGGGAATTTGCCAGTATCCCTTACTGAGATCCAAGGTGGTGACGTATCGTGCCCCAGCTAGCCGGTCTAGAAGTTCATCAATGCGGGGCATTGGGTAAGCATCACTGATGGTATGGTCATTTAGTCGTCTGTAGTCCACACAAAATTGAGTACTCCAATCCTTCTTGGGTCCTAACACAACAGGAGAGGCCCAAGGACTATGGGAGGCCTTAATCGCCCCAAGCTGTAACATCTCCTCAAGCTCATGCTGCATGGTGTTTCTAACTGATTCTGGTACCCGGTAGGGAGCCAGCTGTATGGGGCGGATGCTCTGAGTGTCCACATGATGTTGGGTTACTGTGGTTCTACCTGGTCGGGATGAGAAAGCAGCCTGTCTCTGATGGAGCACTCCCAGCATTTGTTTTTTCTGTAAGGAATCTAAGTGATCTCTCAGAGGAACCTGTTCCACAGTGGATGGGGCTCTGGCTGCTTCCACAAGATCAGGTAATGGGTCCTCATCCTCCTGACCATCTTCTGAAGCCAGCCGACAGCTTGCTATCATAGATAATGTCCGGTCATGGTACTTCTTAATCATATTCACATGGACAGTTCTTTGTCTTAGACCCTGATCATGTAGAGCAAGAAGGTAATTGGTGTCGTTTAGTTTTCTGAGAACCCGGAAGGGACCCTCCCATGTTGTCTGGAGTTTAATTTTGCCGATGGGGAACAATCATTAAGACTTGTTGTCCCTCTACAAATTCTCGATAGCGTGCTTTGCGGTCATACCATGTCTTCTGTCTGGTTTGAGTCATCCGCATATGATCCTGAGCCAAACTAGCAAGTTGAGCCAGGGTTTCCCGAAGCTTGAGGACATATGGAACAACAGGGGTTCCTGTATCTTCAACTTGCCCCTCCCCTCCCTTAGGTGGGCAGAAGAGTCCCACTCCGCCTGGACACTTGATACATGAATGGACTTTAGAAGTCCTGGCTCTTTCTTGTTTACCAAGTTGTGGATTGGAGAAGTCCCATGCTGAGAAGAACAAACAATCCCCCACCAGTAGTACATACAGGACAGTCAAGGAGAGACAGACTATTACACCATGAGCACAGGCGGGGGAGGGACACACTGTTACAGGACCCTCACTCACCTGTGCAGGGGGTTCACGATCTCCCCGAGGGTGTGCTGATGGCACATACAGACAAGTCATCATACGGACCCTCACTCACCTGTTCAGGGGGTTCACCATCTCCCCGAGGGTCTGCTGATGGCACATACAGACAAATCATACGGACCCTCACTCACCTGCGCAGGGGGTTCACGATCTCCTCCCTCAGGGTCTGCTGGATTATTCCATTAGGAAGAGATGAAGGTTTAAACAACAGAGAATCCAGCACAGAGGAGCAGGAGAAGAGGCTGCCGAAGAGACGCAGAGGAAAGAATGATTGGGTGACGCCCCTGAGGAGGATCTGAAACTAAACAACTCCCCCAGTCACCAAAAACATGCAACCCTCCCCCCAAACTAGGATGTGCGTATATACACAGAGGAAGGGACTGCATTGAGGGAACAGAAAGGAATGATTGCCAAAACAGATTCTGTGCCGCCTCTGAAGAGCATATGAGCATCCAACTAAATAACTCCTCCCCTTCCCATTTTTAAAAACATGCAACCCCCCACAAAGTAGCATGTGCATGTACACACACACACACACACACACACACACACACACACACACACACACACACAGAGGAATCAACTGCACAGAGGGAAGCTGAAGGAATGATTGCGAAAAACGATTGTGCTACCCCCGAAGAGCATCCAAAAAACTCCATAACTCCCAAAGTTACCAAAGTCATGGGAAAAAAAACAAACAAAAACACACAAACTAGGATGTGCGTATACAAAGAGGAAGTGACTGTTTGGGTTTTCTTGTGCTAGGAAAACTTAAGATTCTGTATCCTGCAGCATTGCCCCACCCCCGAGGAGCTCCAGGTCAACCCAGGCTTGCCCCCAAGTTACCTTAAACAGTCCGTATACAAGGAATGGTAAATTTTACTTATAGTAAATTGAAATTTTCACTAGGTCCCTTATACTGCAGTGTCTAGCAGCACTGCCCCACCCTTGAGGAAAACCGGCCCAACCTCCGAGGAGCACCTGGCCGTCCATGTTACTTTAAGCCTTCTATAAAGAAAAAACCCTGTAAATTAATACTCGGTAGTTTTGTAGGAAACCCTTTACATGCGGTGTCCTGCACCAATTTCCAGTCAATCTCCTCTGTTACCTTTCACCATTGATACAGAACAAAGGACAAAAGTCCTAGGTAATAATCCTCAGTCGTAGGACATTATTTTTAAGGGAACATTACAATGAAAGGCCTAGCAGCATTTTCCCACCCCCGAGGAGCGTCATCAGAAGGACCTACCCTGACTTGCACATAGCAAAAACTACAAAGTTTTATCAAAAGTAGTAGGACACTTGTTTGTGTTTCCTTTGAAACCGTACAATGATTTGCCTTATAAGATTGTCCCACCCCTGAGGAGCTCCTGACTGATTAATAACCTCCTCTGAGTTCCCTTAACCCCTTCATGACCGTCCGATTTTTCGCTTTCCGTTTTTTTTTTTCGCCATTCTTTTTCTGAGAGACATAACTTTTTTATTTTTCAGTCAATAAGGTCACGTGAGGGCTCATTTTTTGTGGAACGAGCTGTGCTTTTCAATGAAACCATAGGTTTTACCATATATTGTACTGGAAAATGGCAAAAAAATTCCAAATGCAGAAAAATTGCAAAAAAAGTGCGATAGCACTATTGTTTTTGAGATATTTTATTCACTGTGTTCACTGTATGGTAAAACTGATGTGTGGGTGTGATGCCTCAGGTCAGTGAGAGTTCAGAGACACCAAACATGTAAAGGTTTACTTTTATATAAGGGGTTAAAAAAAATTCGGAAGTTTGTCTGAAAAAAGTGGCGCACGTTTTACGC
The DNA here is from genome assembly GCF_048569485.1 of Anomaloglossus baeobatrachus. Lineage (NCBI taxonomy): Eukaryota > Metazoa > Chordata > Amphibia > Anura > Aromobatidae > Anomaloglossus > Anomaloglossus baeobatrachus. The sequence continues at coordinate 1,481,728 of NC_134358.1, read as the reverse complement.
CATATTCCGTGACCCGTAGCGTTCTCATTTTTCGGGATCTAAGGCTCAGTGACTGCTTATTTTTTGTGACCCGAGCTGACGTTTTTAACGGTACCATTTTTGCGCAAATGCTACGTTTTGATCGCCTGTTATTGCATTTTGCGCAAAAGTTGTTGGGCCAAAAAAACGTCATTTTGGCATTTGGAATTTTTTTGCCGCTACGCCGTTTACTGATAAGATTAATTGATTTTATATTTTGATAGATTGGGCGTTTCTGAACGCAGCGATACCAAATGTGTGTATATTTTTTATTTTTTTAACCCTTTCATTTTCAATGGGGCGAAAGGGGGGTGATTTGAACTTAGGTTTGTTTTTTTTAATTGAAAACTTTTTTTTTATTTTACTAGTCCCCCTAGGGGGCTATAGCGATCAGCAATCCGATCGCTCTGCACTATCTGCTAATCACAGCTACAAGGCTGTAAACAGCAGATACGTGCACTTCCTGCTTCCCTGGCCTCCGTGGAAAGCGAAAGTGAAAGTAGTTCATGTCTAGCCCAGGAGTCATCACATGACCCTGTGCTACCATGACAACCATCGGAAGTCACGTGATCATGTCACGTGACTTCCGGTATCGGGCAGTAAAACTTTACCGCGATCGCGTTTATAATGGTGCTGTCACATATTGACAGAGCCATTACAGGGGTTAAACGGCACGATCAGATAACGATTCTGCTCGTGCCTAGAAGGCACACATCTCAGCTGTGAAAATCAGCTGAGATGTGCGCCGATCGCAGCATGCTGCTGCCGGCAGACCGCGGGCAGTAACGTTATGACCGCAGGACGTAATTTTACAGCCCGCGGTCGTTAAGGGGTTAATCCATCTATATGGAAATACTACAAAAGCAATATTGTCAGGAGTTAGAGTTCACCGTTTTCTGGAACACTTATAAAGCGATCTGTCCCGCCCCCGAGGAACTCAACCAACATCTTCCTCCATTACCTTACACTCTAAAAAATAAACTGAAAAACTATCCTCAATAGTAGGAAACCCTTGTTTACTTTTTTCCCCAAAACACCTATCATGCCATGTACTGTTCCACTGTACCGCCTCTGAGGAGCCACTAACCAGCCCCTGAGCTACTTTAAAGGGACCCTGTCCCATTGTACATGTAGTCCGATCTGTGAGAAGACGAGCAGAATTATATCCATGTTATTTGTATAAGGTTACTTTACTCACTGACCTACCTGGTGTCTGTACACACAGGAGTCCAGTGGGCGGTGCTACTCAGTGACGGACAGCTATATCTGCATGCACACTGATACGGAGTAGACTGTCAATCACTATAATGTCCCGCCCCCTGGACTCAGATTCAAAAAATAAAATACAAGTTTTACTGAAACTTTTCCCACAAAATTCTATCTGATCGGCTCCTCCAGCTCCGTACCCTCCGGAGCCAAGGTCAGATATCATTTCAATATTACGGGCTCCCTTTAAACAGTCCGCGTAGCAAGAATTGTGAAGTAATATCCTGAGTGGTAGTAAACTATTGTTCATTTCATTGTTATCCAGGAATCCGGCTGCGTCCTACACCATTGCCCCACCCCTGAGGAGCACAAGTCACCCAAGAACCGCCCCCGAGTTACTTTACACAAGCGATTCACTTATGACTTCCTCTGATCTACCTGAAAAGTGCGGCGTCCATGTAGCAGGAATTACAGTGACCTTGAATACCCTTCATATCTCCTTCTAATATATCCACGGCGGCCGTGCCCTGCAGAGGAGGAACCTTCCCCGGCATCCTGCGACTGTCACTTCTACCTGAAAGAAAGGATTCTTGTAACCACCATCATATGCGTGGTATACACGGTATTATATATTACAGTAGCCCGGCTGTGCAGTCTCACCGTCCTGTATCTGCCATCTGCTGCAGTACCAAATACTCCGTGATTATCTCCAGGTACCGCAGAACTTTTGTTACTCTGTGTCAGCGGATGGGAAAACTTACTGTTTTTTGGGCTCTCCAGGCTCCTGGGTGGACAATCTTTAGTGGACAGGAAGCGGGTGTCCGGCTGACAGGCCCTTAACTTTACAAAAAGTCCTCGTTTTGGTGGACAGAAAAAATAACGGTGACCGCACCAACTACCGTCAGTGCAACCTTTGTCTTCTTCCTGCAAGAGCGGGTAACAGAACCTCAGGATTCATTTCACCATCGGCGCCTCGAGAGCGGCGCTCAAGATAAGAGACGACATGTCAGAATATGAGGAAAGGAATCCAAAACTAAAGGGGTTACAGGCAGAGAACCACAGCGCCCCAACGGACGAGCCCCGCGCCCCAACGGACGAGCCCCGCGCCCCAACGGACGAGCCCAGCGGCCCAACGGACGAGCCCCGCGCCCCAACGGACGAGCCCAGCGGACGAGCCCAGCGGCCCAACGGACGAGCCCCGCGCCCCAACGGACGAGCCCAGCGGACGAGCCCAGCGGCCCAACGGACGAGCCCCGCGCCCCAACGGACGAGCCCCGCGCCCCAACGGACGAGCCCCGCGCCCCAACGGACGAGCCCCGCGCCCCAACGGACGAGCCCAGCGCCCCAACGGACGAGCCCAGCGCCCCAACGGACGAGCCCAGCGCCCCAACGGACGAGCCCAGCGCCCCAACGGACGAGCCCAGCGCCCCAACGGACGAGCCCAGCGGACGAGCCCAGCGCCCCAACGGACGAGCCCAGCGGACGAGCCCAGCGCCCCAACGGACGGGCCCAACGGACGAGCCCCGCGGCCCAACGGACGAGCCCCGCGGCCCAACGGACGAGCCCCGCGCCCCAACGGACGAGCCCCGCGCCCCAACGGACGAGCCCCGCGCCCCAACGGACGAGCCCCGCGCCCCAACGGACGAGCCCCGCGCCCCAACGGACGAGCCCCGCGCCCCAACGGACGAGCCCCGCGCCCCAACGGACGAGCCCCGCGCCCCCACGGACAGCCACAGGGAACCAAGCAGCACAGAGTATTTCAGCACAAGAATATAGTGATCATGTAAGACACATACATAGAATGTGAGAGGAGCAGGACTCTCAGCAGCACAAAGTATTTCAGAAGACAAACTGAATAGTCACGTGCCGCTGAAGGAGTGGGGCTCCAGCAGCGCAGAGTATTTCAGTAGGAGAATGTACTGATCATATAACAGAACAGGATCGTGTGATGTCTCAGGATGTTAGGAGAGAAGGGAATCAAAGGTAAAGGTGCAGAGGGCCCCCAGCAGCACAGAGTATTTCAGCAGAGGCGTTTATTGATTATATGGGGGATGGTCCCATACTAAGTTAGAGGGTTTAAGCAGATCTCAAAGCAGAACAGAGTATTTAAGCAGAGCAGAACGTTAGTTTTGATAGGGCAGTGACTTCGCTCATGGAGTGAAATATTTACAAGTCTCTTTAGCATTTTTGGAGATGGAGGTGATGTATACATCTTACCAGCTCCACGCCAGCCATGAAATCGTCCATCTGAGGCACGTATCCCATCCACCGGATCATCCCGAAGGCCAGCTCCCCTTCTTGATACTGAATCTGCACCAGAGAGTCCACCTCCAGGTGTCTGCTGTTCCCAGGCGGCTCCTCACCGGGAGACTTCCCATCCAGCCCCGAGCTCCGAGGATCTACCAGACACCAACAGGATCTCAGAGGAACAACGCCTTCCACATCCTCTCACTGCATCGCGTTTAGGGTTCACATCCTCATTAATGTTAGCATTTATTGCTTTCATCCAGGGGCTACAAACCTCTCCTTACAGCTCTAACACACACAAACAAGGTTTCCATTCACTGACATGAATCAAAAATTTAAAAAAAAGCATTGAAATTCTACAAAAGTTAAGCTTTGTGTGAGCGAAGATAAAAATTTCCCAAAATTCTACAAATATATTTATTGTTAATACATTTGAAACAGTCAATTCCACCCTGGGAATCAGCATAATGCATGAAATACACTGTGCACCGCCCCCGAGGAGCACCTGAACTAAGTCCCTCCCCCAACTAAATGTACAAAATAAACGTGCTCAGTGATTATTAAGGGAGACATAGGAAATCATTGTATGATCGTGGCCCAGGCAGCCTAATAATTTAGTTTCCTTTTAGCCCCACCCCTGAGGAGCCTCTGGTTTACACAAAACCTTTAGGTTACTGCATAACAAGAAGATTTGTGTACGCACCGTAAAATCTCTCTCAGAGCCCTCATTGGGGGACTAAGGACCATGAGTGTATGCTGCTGGATCTCGGAGGCTGCCACTACGCAAACAAAAAGGTAACCCCCCCCTTTCAGAGTCTATCCACCAGCTGGCAGGAAGTCCACTCAATTTTGTGGACAAGTCATATTCTAATCAAAAAGGCAAGGACTCAAAAACTAGGGAGGGAGCTGTGTCCCCCAATGAGGACTCTGAGAAAAGAGATTTTACGGTGAGTATACAAAAATCTTCTCTCAACTCATTGGGGGAAACTGGACCATGGTAAGTCCCAAAGCAGTCCCAAGGGACAAGATAAAGAAAAAAGGAGGCGGCCCAGCCTGGACTAAAGATGGGCGACTGCAGTCTGCAGAACCTTTCTACCAAGGCTTGCATCTGCTGAGGCAAAAGTATGCACTCAAACTTAGAAAAGGTGTGTAAACTAGACCACGTAGCGGCACTCAGTGGGTAGCAGACGCCGGGTGATGGAAAGCTCAGGCACATCGCCCAAGCGGAATGCACAGAGATCTACCCTTGACCTGATACGTCTCCAACACCGCAGAACAAATCCTGCACACAATGGATGCTCAGATCAACGGGAATAAGAAACAAAGAACCCGTCTTCCTACCTGTTTTCACTTGCGTTGTTTTGAATCAGTTGCAATCTGTTGCCTTGAGGTAATACGGTATCCTGCAAACTATTTCTAGGTTGTAGGCTTGTTGGAAGAGTTGGGTCTTGAGGTTTCTCTTGAAGGTTTCCACGGTAGGAGAGAGTCTGATATGCTGGAGTAGAGCGTTCCAGAGTATGGGGGAGGCACGGGAGAAATCTTGTATGCGATTGTGGGAAGAGGAGATGAGAGGGGAGTAGAGAAGGAGATCTTGTGAGGATCTGAGGTTGCGTGCAGGTAGGTACCGGGAGACTAGGTCACAGATGTAAGGAGGAGACATCCTTCGTTATGGGCGATAACACATCAATTTCGCTCACTCTCTCCTCCAGGGCCGTAGTTCTTTCAGCTTGCTGTTTCATATCTTGTCTCACACTGGCCAGATCTCTTGATACAGCCCATCTCTGTGGGCGACTTCAGGTCCTTGAACAGAGGATTCTGATTGCGGGAATGTCTGCAGAGGTCTGTCAGGGGTGACGAGGACGGGTCCTCCTCCCTATCCTCCATTATAGCTCGTGGGCCTGCAACTCCTGGGCACCCTCCTGCTGCTGTTGGGTGTCCCTGGTGTTGTCCCCTGGGTCCCAGTCTGTCCCTGGGGAATTGCGACTAACAAACTGAGCTAGATGGGCTGCAGCTTCTTTCTGCTAGGCAGCAGATCTTCCTCCCTTTCCCACCACTCCACTACCTGTGGCACCATCTTGGGTAGCCTTTCCCACACTTCTGGGGGGGTCTCATATCTTCTCCACCTCCCCGTATGGTTTGGGGCTAGGCTTAGAGACCCCTCTTGCAAATGTTCCCTCATTGCCGCTGGCTCCGGTGCTCAGCTGCTTCATGCACACAGGGAGGAGGCAGAGGGCACTAGGACCCAGGCATCCACACACACATAGCACCTGCTCCGCTGCAGCTCTCAGGCTGACGTCTCCTCGTCCACGCTGCTAGTCTTCCTGGCCGCCGCTGACAGCACTCACTGCACTACCGGCTTCTCCGATGGGTAAGCTGCCGTGCACGGTCCTGCCAGACCCGCGTCCTCCACTCCTCACACCACACGGATTGCCGCTCGCAAGATGGCCACCGCTCCCTGAGGACGCTGCAAGGCACCAACGTCCGTCACTTCTCTTGGCGCTCCAGGTAGGCACATCGCACCACCAACCGCTCCACCGTCTGTGCCCCTCACCAGGATTCCCAGAGGGTCAGGTGTCAGTCCCCTCCACTGGGATATTCACAGGATTTTGTATTAGGACGTGCGGAGCTTGCCCGTCACATGTCCTCCTAGCTCCAGATCATAGCCATGCCCTCCTGGGAAAGGGATTTTGAAGGCCTGGACTCGATGTTACGCATTCGAGAAAATTTCTTTCCATCTTGTATCCCGTTGACACAAACTCCCTGACCCAAGAGTCCTGAACAACCGAGAGCTACTCCAGAGGACAGATCTAGACCGAAATCTAGATTAGAGTCCGCTGAAGAATCCTGCTCACAAGAGGAGTGGGAGGAGGAATGGGTGAGGATAACCTCGAGGCAAAAGCGGCCACAGGGAACTCAGAGGACGAGCAAGAGGACCACCGCTTCCTCAGCCTCTTATGCGGCCTGGAACACATCCTACCAAAGGGAGATGTGTGACCAGGGTCAAAAGGAGCGCTCTGTGACACAGAGGGGAAGTGCTGAAGAGCCTGAACAAGGGACTGACACACCCTGGACATCCACGGACTGCGACAAAGCAGTTGCCTACTCCGGAGGAGAGTGTACGCTTTGAACCTGGGTGGAGCATTGAACCCAAACAGCGGGGGGCTCCTGAGGAGCTTGCCTGATGGAGGCAGAACAATCAGCACAGAGCACAGAATCCTGACCTAAGAGGAGTTTTTTATTACAAGAAGAACATGCAATGTGACGAACTATGGTGGCCTGGCTACGACAGGACTTCTTGGAGTCAGGCAGCTATACATTGCTGGGGAGAGGGAAGCCTAATGAGAGGCTCTAAGCCCGAGCTTACCCTGTCTGGAGGCACAGTCCACAGGGGCCGGCTGTAAGGGTCCACACCAGGCTGAGAGAGTCCAAGACAGGCTGAGAGAGTCCAAGACAGGCTGAGAGAGTCCAAGACAGGCTGAGAGAGTCCAAGACAGGCTGAGAGAGTCCAAGACAGGCTGAGAGAGTCCAAGACAGGCTGAGAGAAGATGCAGAAGGAACTGAGAGAAGATGCAGAAGGAACTGAGAGATCCACAGCACGGAAGGCATGTCGGCGACTGGAAGAAGCAGAGCCACTGGGGTCAGGTCACGCAATCACTGTGCACCGTCGCCGGAAGATAAGGAGCGGGACCAAAGACCGTGAAGGAGGTGTGGCCAAGGAAATCCTGGGAAAGAAGGCGGGCCAGCGCTTGAAAGAGAGGGCATGGCTAATCTAAGACTTTAACCCGGAAGCTCAACTAACAAGCCGGGAAGGAGCCCTCGCCACCAGTAAGGGCCGACACGCAGCGCAGCAGGTTACGTGTCAAGCAGAGCTCCCACGCCATGCAGCAGGCACAGATCACACACCTCTGGCCCTGGACACAAGACTGATGCATTTAGGATTGCCCATGCAGATCAGAGGGGGGACCGAGAGGAGCAGACCGCCCTGTTCCCTCCATCTGATGAGTGGGAAACCAGGGGGAAGAGTTCCACCCTATTGCCAGAAGAAAAGACACAAACACATAAGGGAAAAGATCATAAAAACACAAAAGAAGGTGGAAAGTGGGTCTGACCGCAGCCCCACGGCCACCCCCAGCCTCACGGCAGCCCCCAGCCCCACGGCCACCCCCAGCCACGGCCGCCCCCAGCCCCCACCCCCTCGGCCACGTAGCAAACAACTAAGTGGGTTTCCTGCCAGCTGGTGGATATCCGCTGCTGGGGAGGAGCTGGCTTTCTTGTCTGCCTAGTGGCAGCCTCCTAGATCGATCCGCATACCCAGGAAAACTGGGGTGATTATGATGACACAGCAGGAGGGCGGCAGGGAGCGCAATACCTCGTCCATTTCATCCTTTTTTACGTTGCAATTTTCTTCTGTAACATACCTGCAGTTGTGATTTGCTCCATCATTATGGGGTCCAGGGGCATCTTCGACATCTCATTGGACGGGGTCTGCTCCTGCCATAGATGAAGAAAACACAGACACAGTAATGGGAAACAGTCCCATAATCTCTGTCCCCCCACCGCCCCCATACTATGTAATTTGTATCAGGACCTGAAGATAAAAGATATTGCCCCTGGAAAGTAAAGGCTTCAGACCATGCGGCAGATCAGAGCAGTTTATTGTGCTGCGACTGGTGATGAGCGAGTGCTAAAAGTGCTCCAGTGCTCGCTACTCGAATGGACCAGAACGGACGCTCGGACGGGCGCAACTCGAGTACCAAACACAATGGAAGGCAATAAGGAACTCAAGCATTCTTCCAGGAGACCCCCCCCCCAACCAGCTGTCCAGGACAATCGCTCTAATGGATGGGGAACAGCGTGGGGACATATCTGACTCCCAGGACGCTGCTGGGAACCAAAAAATAAATACGTAAAAAAAAATGACATGGGGCAAATGTAAAGCAGACAGCTGGGGGCTGGGAATATTTGAAGACAGAATCTCCCACACTATTCCTCGTTCATCAAAAAAAAAAAAAACAAAGCCATGAAGATCTGAAGTAGTCCACCGAACCCAACGTAGTCCACAAATGGGAATCTGAAAGACAGAAAAAGAGAGAGTTAAAGAAATAAAAACAGACTCTCCCCGCAGCTCCGAGATAGTCCATGACGTTCCCACTATGTCCACCAATTCTGTGCACCACCTATGGAGCCTGGTTCTGAGAACGACGCATCACTCCCGGTCAGGCTGCGCTCCTCAGTCACCGGGTATCACAGAGCGCAGCCTGACCGGGAGTGACGCGTCGTTCTCAGAACCAGGCTCCATAAGTGGTGCACAGGAAAAGTGGACATAGTGGGAACGCCATGGACTATGTCGGAGCTGCAGGGATGTGGGGACAGTCTTTTGTTTATATATCTTTAACTCTCCCTTTTTCTGTCTTTTATATTCCAGTTTGTGAACTACGTTGGGTCCGGAGGACGACTTCAGATTTTCATGGCTTTTTTTCTTTCTTCAATAAATTATTGAACCAGGGCAAGAGTTGTGGAGTGTTTTTCTTATAAAAAAAAAAAAAAAAAAAAAAACTTTTTATGTATGTGTTCTTTGCCCTTTTTACTTACTGACACCTGGGCTTGATGCCAGCTGATACTACACAGCTGACATTTCTGGGGCAACTGCGGGCTATTTTTAGGCTGAGAAGGGCCAAATAACCATGGACCTTCCCAGCTGGATAATAGCAGCCCCTAGCTGTCCACTTTACCTTGGCTGGTTATCAAAAATAAGGGGAACCCCAAGTCATTTTTGTTTTTTAAATTACTTATTAGGTTAAACAAGGCTAAAAATACCCTTTAGTGCCACATGAAAGGCATTATAGGGTGCAATGGTAGAAACCCTGCTCTAATCTAAGCTCTCCCGCCTACATCAACTTTCCTTGAACGGCTTCTAGAGGACAGCGTGCCGAGCATCGCGCCCCCCGACCTCATAACAGCTGATGATGCAATGCAGCCAGAGTAATGCCAGTAACCAATAAGGCGACGGTAATATCATGACTGGCAGGCAATCCCCGCATGGCTAACAGCCACAAAGTGCAGGGAGGAGACTCAGGCACGGCACCCGAGCACCCCTGATACTTGGTCGAGTATCGAGCAGTGCCATGCACACTTGCTCATCACTGTCTGTGACCCCATAATATTCAACAATGACACAGGAAGCGCATGGGTCTGGGTATTGGGGGGGCCGGGGGGGGAGGACGGTAATACTTAATGCAAACACTAGATACAATGATACAATGTGTAGGATTACAGAGGGGAAGTGGAGAACTTGATGCGGCTTTTACTTCCTATTTCACTTCCTCTCTGCACAGTTTTCTCCCTATTTTGCTGAATCTATACATTTAGTAAATAGATTTGCACGGTCCTGGCCCAGGGTCCGGTCCGGTCCTCCATGGCAGCTGGAGGGGCACAGGAGGGTCTGGACTGGGTGCAGGGCAATGCAAACTTCTGCAAAAGTCTACATGAAGCCACAGACCATGGCTGCACATCAGATATTGCATCTATAGAGACGCCTCCCTATAGCGGATGTCCAATTAGAATCTCGGTGCCCCCTGTGACAACATGGACTGTCAGTGCCTAGCATGGGTTAATTTTCTTAAAATTCAGCCAGACATGATGATATCTTGTTTATATACGGGGGATAAGCCCCTCATTGTTTCTACAAGATTCTTAGGAGTCTAGTGTTAGGGTACTGTCACACTAAGCGACGCAACCAGCGACCCCACCAGCGATCTGACCTGGCAGGGATTGTTGGTGCGTCGCAACATGGTCGCTGGTGAGCTGTCAATCAGGCAGATCTCCACAGAGATCAGAGATCAGCCACCAGCGACCTGTGTAACGACGCTGTGCTTCATAACCATGGTACACATTGGGTTACTAAGCAAAGCGCTTTGCTTTGATACCAGATATGTACCTTGGTTACCAGCGTCTGCAGCTGCCAGAAGCCGGCTCCCTGCACATGTAACCATGGTACACATCGGGTTACTAAGCAAAGCGCCTTGCTTGGATACCAGATATGTACCTTGGTTACCAGCTTACCACAGGCTGCCAGAAGCCAGCTCCCTGCACATTCAGATCGTTGGCTCCCGCTGTCAAACACAGCGATGTCGCTAGCGATGTTGCTTAGTGAGACGTGGCCTTTACAGTTCTTGTTGACTCATGTAATTTTCTTGGCCAGTCCAGATACCCAGACAAATCAATTATGCGAACCTCCCATTGTATCACTATGTGAATCGCTAGATGTGATGTGGCTTAGCCGTCCCTCCCTCGTCTCTGGATATTTTGTATATGGCTTGAAATCTAGCCAATAAGAGCCCAGTCTTATCCACCAATCGTGAAGTGAAGACCCCAATGGTCTGAATGAAGAGCTCAGGGGTATAAGAAGGAGGATTGTCCATTGCCCGGATAGACTCTTGCTACATGATACCAATCTAGGATCTGCGGATCAGATTGACAAGCAATAACCAAACCTGGATTATAAGACTACATGGACTTCAGCATCGAATGCAAGGATTCAGTTGAGATACCAAGGACTGCCTAAGGAAGGAATCCAGCTTGGGACAACCCAGTCACCGGACTACAGACTTTGCAGTCCTCAGCCAGCTTCCTAAACCTGGATTTATTCCATTCTCGGTGGGTGCCCACCGAGAGCGGGGTGCTGCTGGATTGGAGTAAGTGGCCCCGGAAGCTCTGAGGCACAGACAATCTAATCCCTGGTGAGCAGCGGAAGGGTGAGATCTGCTGCCTGTTACATTTGTGTTTTGCTGGTTATGTGTTATGTGCCGTTAATTGTTTGGGGATCCAAGTCTTAATATTGTGGTTCCCTCACCCTGTGTTGTCTGAGTAGTGTTACGCCCACGGTTAAGGAGGCCGGCGTTCAGTTAGGATGAGCCCTGAGCCACGCTGTCTTTCTAAAGGTGGCCGGGCCAGCGGACGAGAGCACCCACTGACCCCCGGGTCTCCACAGGAGAGCACCCACTGACCCCCGGGTCTCCACAGGAGAGCACCCACTGACCCCCGGGTCTCCACAGGAGAGCACCCACTGACCCCCGGGTCTCCACAGGAGAGCACCCACTGACCCCCGGGTCTCCACAGGAGAGCACCCACTGACCCCCGGGTCTCCACAGGAGAGCACCCACTGACCCCCGGGTCTCCACAGGAGAGCACCCACTGACCCCCGGGTCTCCACAGGAGAGCACCCACTGACCCCCGGGTCTCCACAGGAGAGCACCCACTGACCCCCGGGTCTCCACAGGAGAGCACCCACTGACCCCCGGGTCTCCACAGGAGAGCACCCACTGACCCCCGGGTCTCCACAGGAGAGCACCCACTGACCCCCGGGTCTCCACAGGAGAGCACCCACTGACCCCCGGGTCTCCACAGGAGAACACCCACTGACCCCCGGGTCTCCACAGGAGAACACCCACTGACCCCCGGGTCTCCCCCCCCCCCCCCCCCCCACCCCTCTCCTTCCAAAGCCAGATCTAACCACCAAAGACCAAATAGTAAATATCAATACACAGCTCTGGCAGAAATTCAGACTCCGCTGCACAATGGTCAGTTTTTCTGATTTTTCTTTCTATTTGTGAGTAAAATGTAAATTGTTCTTTATTCTATAATCTACTAACGACGTCTCCGGATTCCAGCAATACATTGTGTATTTATTCTCTGACAATGAGAAATGGTGAAAATAACAGCAGGAGGCACAGACGGCACAGGAGGCACAGACGGCACAGGAGGCACAGACGGCACAGACGGCACAGACGGCACAGACGGCACAGACGGCACAGACGGCCCAGACGGCCCAGACTGCACAGACTGCACAGACTGCACAGACTGCACAGACTGCACAGACTGCACAGACTGCACAGGATGCACAGAGGATGCACAGAGGATGCACAGAGGATGCACAGAGGATGCACAGAGGATGCACAGAGGATGCACAGAGGATGCACAGGATGCACAGGATGGACAGGATGGACAGGATGCACAGATAATGCACAGAAGGCACAGACGGCACAGGAGGCACAGGAGGCACAGGAGGCACAGAATACACAGCGCTTCCAGACCGCAAATAATGCAAAGAAAACAAGCTCCTCATCATTTACACAACAATATAATAATGTTTTACCTCAGGAAGATTCAGACATCAGTATTCTGTGGAATAACCAGGATTATTAATCCCAGCTTTCCTGCGTCTTGGCCGCTTTCCTCCAGTCTTCACACGGCTTCTGGGTGACCTTATGCCCCTCCTGGTGCAGAAATGTAAGCAGTTCTTCTTTGTTTGATGGCTTGTGACTATCCATCTTCCTCTTGATTACATTCCAGAGGTTTTCAATGGGGTTCAGGTCTGGAGCTTGAGCTGGCTCTGACAGGGTTTTGATGTGTTGGTCCTTCATCCACACATTGATTGACCTAGCTGTGTGGCATGGCGCATTGTCCTGCTGGAAAACCAGTCCTCAGAGTTGGGGAACATTGCCTGAGCAGAAGAAGGCCATTGTTCTTCCAGAATAACCTTGCATGCGGCTTGATTCATTTGTCCTTCATAGTTTAATCTGCCCAATTCCAGCCTCGCTGAATCATCCCCAGATCACCACTGATCCTCCACCAGATTTCACAGTGGGTGCAAGACACTGTACTCCGTCTAACCATTAGACAACCAGGTGTTGGGCAAAGCTGAAAACTAGACTCATCAGAGAAGATTACCTTACTCTAGAAATTGGGCAGATTAAACTTTGCGAAGGAAACAAGCCGCATACAAGGTTATCCTGGAAAAACAGCTGCTTCCTTCTGCTCAGGCAATGTTCCCCAACTCTGAGGACTGTTTTTCCAGCAGGACAATGCTCCATGCCACACAGCTAGGTCAACCAATGTGTGGATGAAGGAACCACCACATCAACTCCCTGTCTTGGCCAGAACAATCTTCAGACCTGAACCCCATTGAAAACCTTTGGAATGTAATCAAGAGGAAGATGGATAGTCACAAGCCATCAAACAAAGAAGAATTGCTTACATTTCTGCACCAGGAGTGGCATAAGGTAACCCAAAAGCAGTGTGACGACTGGAGGAAAGCGGCCAAGACGCAGGAAAGCTGGGATTAATAATTATGGGTATTCCACAGAATATTGATTTCTGAATCTTCCTGAGGTAACATTATTATATTGTGTAAATGATGAGGACCTTGTTTTCTTTGCATTATTTGAGGTGAAAGCGCTGTGCAGCAGTCTGTCCAGCAGTCTGTCCAGCAGTCTGTCCAGCAGTCTGTCCAGCAGTCTGTCCAGCAGTCTGTCCAGCAGTCTGTGCAGCAGTCTGTCCAGCAGTCTGTGCAGCAGTCTGTGCAGCAGTCTGTGCAGCAGTCTGTGCAGCAGTCTGTGCAGCAGTCTGTGCAGCAGTCTGTGCAGCAGTCTGTGCAGCAGTCTGTGCAGCAGTCTGTGCAGCAGTCTGTGCAGCAGTCTGTGCAGCAGTCTGTGCAGCAGTCTGCAGTGTTCTGTTATTTTGATCTTCTCATTTTCAGAAAATAAATACATTTATTGCTGGAAATTGGGAGACGTCGTCAGTAGATTATAGAATAAAGGAGGAATTTACATTTTACTCAAAACAGAGAAAAATCAGAAAAACTGACCATTGTGCAGCAGACTTAATTTTTGCCAGATCTGTATAGCTCGGGAGGAGCAAAACGGCAGCTAATGCAAAGGGAAATGTGACAGATGTGGCCGGTATCCCAAACCGCCTCCACGCCCCCGCAACAAGCCGCCTCCACGCCCCCGCAACAAGCCGCCTCCATATCCTACATCCCAAAAACCAAACCCAACCCTACCTCACTCCTCACCAAGCTAAAGCCAACCATAACTCTGCTTCCTCAGTCTACAGCGACGCCTAATCCTGCCTCTCCCGAGCCCAAAACCAGCCCTAAATCTTCTCCTCAGCCTAAAGGTCACTACTCTTATTCCTGCCTAACCCAAAGCCAATTCTACTCTATTCTGCCCCAGTCAAAGACAACACTAACTCTGTTCCCCAAAGCTAAAGCCAACACTACTCCTCCTCGGTCTAAACCAAGCCTATTCTTCTCTATCCTAAAGCCAAAAAAACCCTGTATCATTCCAACCTTAAAGGGAATCTGTCAGCAAAGAATGACTGTTCAAACCAAGCACAGGTGCTCGGTGCATCATGGCGTAGCCTAACATTAAAGGGGTGCTCCGAAGGCTGAAGAACTTATAATCTAAATCACTATTAATTGCCCTAATAATGTATTTTTCCTATGACTGTATTAAATATTCCCTCCCCTGACTGCACCATCTAGAGTAGCAAAGCCAGGTAGGACTGGGTTAAATCCTAGCACTCCAGGTCTTGATTGCATGCACCTTTCCAGCTTTGCCTAAAGGTCCAAGACATGGAGCAGAGTGCAGTGTGTAGAAAACGCTGAGGAACCAGGCTATGTAGTGTGAGCTGTGCGCGGCGCTGGGGGTGGGGGCGTTACTCACATACCTGGGGGGGGGGGCGGCACTCACATCCCTGGGGGGGGGGGCGGCACTCACATCCCTGGGGGGGGGCGGCACTCACATCCCTTGGGGGGGGGCGGCACTCACATCCCTGGGGGGGGGGGGGGGGGGGGCGTTACTCACATACCTGTGGGGGGGGGGGGGCGTTACTCACATCCCTGGGGGGGGGGCGGCACTCACATCCCTGGGGGGGGGGGGGCGGCACTCACATCCCTGGGGGGGGGGGGCGGCACTGACATCCCTGGGGGGGGGGGGGGGGCGGCACACTCACGTCCCTGGGGGGGGGCGGCACTCACATACCTGGGGGGGGGCGGCACACTCACATCCCTGGGGGGGGGCGGCACACTCACATCCCTGGGGGGGGGGCGGCACACTCACATCCCTGGGGGGGGGCGGCACACTCACATCCCTGGGGGGGGGGGCGGCACACTCACATCCCGGGGGGGGGGGCGGCACACTCACATCCCTGGGGGGGGGGGCGGCACACTCACATCCCTGGGGGGGGGGGCGGCACACTCACATCCCTGGGGGGGGGGCGGCGCTGGTCTCTGAACCCCACCGGGTGCTCTGACACTGTACACTAACAGTGCGCATTGCTCTGTGTTGCCAACTTTTCTAATCTCTGCCACCAACACTGACGGCGTGCAGGGACCAGACCAGCGCCGAAAACAAGTATCACTGATGGCGCTTGGTTTCAGGGTGGGGCAGAGGCAGTGAACCCAGCCTCCATCCCCTGATGACGCTTTGTTTGAGTATCCCAGCATGCACTGAAATTCTCCAATGAAATGTCCTCAGGTGTGAAGCAGGGAGACAATGAGTAGTAGTTGTTGGTGCAGTTCGGGAAAGGTCGGGAATATTTAATGTAGTCGTATTAGTAATTAGTTTAGTTGGGGCAATAAACAGATGGGGATTTAGATTTAATGTCTTCAGCCTTCGGAGCAGCTCCTCCCTGCTCTGCTGCGTGAGGCCACAGCTGTCAACTAAAGGGGTGCGGAAGGGGAGGACAGAGGGACCATAAGATGGGGGGAGGTGTACTGCAAGAGGTGGTTCACTGCTCTGCAATAGTGACCACGTATGAAAAACCGAGGGGGAGGCCTTTTCTAAATACCTTGTGTTGTCAATTCTGCCTCTGAGCAGCGCTATCGCGGTCCCCTCATCCCCATGAAGTGAAATCCCTCCCAGGTCCATGACCTCTGGGATCCGGTGAAGTTAGGTCAACTTCCAGTTGACCTGACATCACCGCAGCCGGCCCCAGTTTCACCGCGTCTCTCCGCCCAGCGTCTCTCCGCCCAGCGTCTCTCCGCCCAGCGTCTCAGGGAGACTGGGGTCGGCCGCGGTGATGTCAGTTCAACTGGAAGTCACAGAGGTCACGGAGGTGAGGGGTCACGTGAAGGGGATGAGCGGACCACGATAGCACCAATCACAGGCAGAATGTGCTACACAAGGTATTTAGAAAAAGCCTCCCCATCAGTTTTACTGAGATGTGGTCCCTACTGCAGAGTACTGAACCACCTCTTTAAATGTTTGGCCATGACGTGCCGAGCTCCTGTACTGACAGCTAGCCCTAACCCTACAATTCTCTGGCCTAAAGACAACCGTAACCATAATCCTCCATGGCCTAACGCCAACCATAGCCATACTCTCCCCCAGCCTAAAGAAAAGTCTAACACTGCTCTTTCTCAGCCTAAAGCAAACACTAACCCTAAGGAAGCTCTAACCCTACTCTGTCTTGGCCTAAAGCCAACCCTAACCATACTACTCCCCAGCCTAAAGCTAACCCTACTCTGTCTTGGCCTAAAGCCAACCCTAGCCATACTACTCCCCAGCCTAAAGCTAACCCTATTCTTCACTGGCCTAAAGCCAACCCTAGACATACTCCTCCCAGCCTAAAGCAAAAACTAACCATGATCCTGCGCTAGCCTAAAGCCAAGCATTACCCTACATGTCCACAACCTAAAGCTAGCCCTAACCCTACTCTTTTTCTGGCCCAAATCAAACCCTAGCCATACTTCTCCCAAGCCTAAAGCAAAGCCTAACCCTGCACTTTCCCAGCCTAAAGTCAACCATAAGCCTACTGTAACGCCTGTCTGGATGCACAGACTCAGACGAGCTGTTAAGGATAGGCTAGAGGGAAACCACTTCACCAAGCAGGACCCCCAGATCCCCGAAACCCTTTAACCCCTATACAGGGATTTGGAATTACACAGGTCCCCGGAGATCACTCCCTGTGGAAGGCTGCAGTCCGATGAGAGTAGTAGTCAGGCAGGGTCAAACCAGGAATTGCAGAACAGGGACAGAATCAGCAGGCAAGGACGTAATCAGAAACAAGCAGAGGTCAAATCCGGATCGGGCAGCGATGTACAAAAACAGCAGGCAGGAGGGTAGTCAGGAAACACGCAGAAGTCAGCACACAGGAATCACAAAACAGAATAGGGCGGACCAGGAGCCAGGAAATCGGAACCATCTCTGGCAGAGGTCAGCAGACAGGAGGGGAACTAAGAAGGGTGTGGTGTCTTCCCATTGGCTGTAGCTGAATGATGGTAACTTCAGCTGGAAGACACACGCCATCCAGTCAACCAGTGGTATTGCAGATCCCAAGGAAACCCAGCCCAATGGATGAGCGGAGCCTGCGCCCACCGGCACTGCTGGCATCGACTCCTCTCCCATCACCATCCACGGCAGGAAAACGGCGTCGCCTGGCGATCGGAGTAGAAGTCGCTGGAGCGGACTCCGGTGGTGACGTAACACCTACTCCTTCATAGCCTAAAGCCATCCCTAACTATACATCTCCCCAAGCTACAGCTAGGTCTAAACCTACACTTCTCTGTCCTAAAGTTAAGCCTAACCATAATCCTTCCCAGCCTAAAGCTAACACTAATCATTCATCTCCACAGCATGAGGCTAACCTTAAAGGGATTTACCATAACTAGGACAACCCATATTCTCCCTTTGTAAAATAATAGCAGCTGTACTCACGTCTGGTGTCTGTGCCGTTCCGGCGGTGTCGGCACTCGCTCTCCCGGAGCTCATGAGGTCATTGTGTCAGTTGATCCCCGCATCCGGTCAGCAGCTGCTTCACGGTCCCCTTCGCCGGGCTGAACGGACACGAGGAGGAAATAAAGAGCTGCGTCTGCCCTCTCGCTGCCTCCAGATATCGGATTTGTACAAAGTCGTGGACAACCCCTTTAAGGTTAGCTGCAGTTTGAGGAATACTATAAGTATATTAATTTGCAGAGCTGTATGGTTAGGCTTAGCTTTAGGTTGGGACAACGTCCGAGTAGTGGACACTCCCTTTAACTTTACGCTTCCCTGGTTAAAAGAAAACCCCATAGCTACTCTTCCTGGCATTGCTCTTGGTGTTGGTCGGAGTCCTCTTTAGTGTCGCCAGTTACTTTACCTCCGGACACTGATACACATCAGGCCTTGATCTTTGAGCCCAATGAAGTCACGTCCTTACCGGTAAGACTTCTGCGAAGCCAGCAGCTGCCTGATTAATGGAGACGACATCTAGTCCTCGCTTTCCAGAATCCTCCTTGTCTCTTGGATATACAGCAGCAGCCGGTGGATAGGTGGTCTCCGATCCATCGGGTGGAGGGGCCCCAGAGTAAAACACCTTATTAAAAGGTAGAAGGAGGCCACATTTCTTCTTACATTTAAAGAATGTCACCCCCTTATAAGAGCCGTCCATGTTACCCCGACCTTCACCTTCACCCTGGGGGGAAACATCACAATATAAACATAAAGAAGCCATCACGTTACGGCTCCATATGACATGAAGACCCCAATCTAACCGCACCGTCCCAGACGTCCAGCCACCGCCTACAGACACTTCGCATCCTAAACTCAGCCCTTCTCCTCCACAGCCTAAATCCAACACTAACCCTACTCCTCCTCCTCAGCCTAAAGCCAACACTAACCCTACTCCTCCACAGCCTAAAGCCAACACTAACCCTACTCCTCCTCAGCCTAAAGCCAACACTAACCCTACTCCTCCTCAGCCTAAAGCCAACACTAACCCTACTCCTCCTCAGCTTAAAGCCAACACCAACCATCCTCCTCAGCCTAAAGCCAACACAAACCCTACTCCTCCTCCTCAGCCTAAATCCAACACTAACCCTACTCCTCCTCAGCCTAAAGCCAACACTAACCCTACTCCTCCACAGACTAAAACCAACACTAACCCTACTCCTCCACAGCCTAAAGCCAACACTAACCCTACTCCTCCACAGCCTAAAGCCAACACTAACCCTACTCCTCCACAGCCTAAATCCAACACTAACCCTACTCCTCCTCAGCCTAAAGCCAACACTAACCCTACTCCTGCTCAGCCTACAGCCAACACTAACCCTACTCCTCCTCAGCCTAAAGCCAACACTTAACCCTACTCCTCCTCATCCTACAGCCAACACTAACCCTACTCCTCCTCCTCAGCCTAAAGCCAACACTAACCCTACTCCTCCTCCTCAGCCTAAAGCCAACACTAACCCTACTCCTCCTCCTCAGCCTAAAGCCAACACTAACCCTACTCCTCCTCCTCAGCCTACAGCCAACACTAACCCTACTCCTCCTCAGCCTAAAGCCAACACTAACCCTACTCCTCCACAGCCTAAAACCAACACTAACCCTACTCCTCCACAGCCTAAATCCAACACTAACCCTACTCCTCCTCAGCCTAAAGCCAACACTAACCCTACTCCTGCTCAGCCTACAGCCAACACTAACCCTACTCCTCCTCAGCCTAAAGCCAACACTAACCCTACTTCTCCTCATCCTACAGCCAACACTAACCCTACTCCTGCTCAGCCTAAAGCCAACACTAACCCTACTCCTGCTCAGCCTACAGCCAACACTAACCCTACTCCTCCTCAGCCTAAAGCCAACACTAACCCTACTCCTCCTCATCCTACAGCCAACACTAACCCTACTCCTCCTCCTCAGCCTAAAGCCAACACTAACCCTACTCCTCCTCCTCAGCCTAAAGCCAACACTAACCCTACTCCTCCTCCTCAGCCTAAAGCCAACACTAACCCTACTCCTCCTCCTCAGCCTACAGCCAACACTAACCCTACTCCTCCTCCTCAGCCTAAAGCAAACACTAACCCTACTCCTCCACAGCCTAAAGCCAACACTAACCCTACTCCTCCACAGCCTAAAGCCAACACTAACCCTACTCCTCCTCAGCCTAAATCCAACACTAACCCTACTCCTGCTCAGCCTACAGCCAACACTAACCCTACTCCTCCTCCTCAGCCTAAAGCCAACACTAACCCTCCTCCTCATCCTATAGCCAACACTAACCCTACTCCTCCACAGCCTAAAGCCAACACTAACCATACTCCTCCACAGCCTAAAGCCAACACTAACCCTACTCCTCCACAGCCTAAAGCCAACACTAACCCTACTCCTCCACAGCCTAAAGCCAACACTAACCCTACTCCTCCACAGCCTAAAGCCAACACTAACCCTACTCCTCCACAGCCTAAAGCCAACACTAACCCTACTCCTCAGCCTAAAGCCAACACTAACCCTACTCCTCATCCTACAGCCAACACTAACCCTACTCCTCCTCAGCCTAAAGCCAACACTAACCATCCTCCTCAGCCTAAAGCCAACACAAACCCTACTCCTCCTCCTCAGCCTAAATCCAACACAAACCCTACTCCTCCACAGCCTAAAACCAACACTAACCCTACTCCTCCACAGCCTAAAGCCAACACTAACCCTACTCCTCCTCAGCCTAAAGCCAACACTAACCCTCCTCCTCAGCCTAAAGCAAACACAAACCCTACTCCTCCTCATCCTACAGCCAACACTAACCCTACTCCTCCACAGCCTACAGCCAACACTAACCCTACTCCTTCCTCCTCAGCCTAAAGCCAACACTAACCCTACTCCTTCCTCCTCAGCCTAAAGCCAACACTAACCCTACTCCTCCTCAGCCTAAAGCAAACACTAACCCTACTCCTCCTCAGCCTAAATCCAACACTAACCATACTCCTCCACAGCCTAAAGCCAACACTAACCCTACTCCTCCTCAGCCTAAAGCCAACACTAACCCTACTCCTCCTCAGCATAAATCCAACACTAAACCTACTCCTCCACAGCCTAAAGCCAACACTAACCCTACTCCTCCACAGCCTAAAGCCAACACTAACCCTACTCCTCCACAGCCTACAGCCAACACTAACCCTACTCCTCCTCAGCCTACAGCAAACACTAACCCTACTCCTCCACAGCCTACAGCCAACACTAACCCTACCCCTCCTCAGCCTAAAGCCAACACTAAGCCTACTCCTCCTCAGCCTAAAGCAAACATTAACCCTACTCCTCCACAGCCTAAAGCCAACACTAACCCTACTCCTCCACAGCCTAAATCCAACACTAACCCTACTCCTCCACAGCCTAAAGCCAACACTAACCCTACTCCTCCACAGCCTAAAGCCAACACTAACCCTACTCCTCCACAGCCTAAAGCCAACACTAACCCTACTCCTCCTCCTCAGCCTAAAGCCAACACTAACCCTACTCCTCCTCAGCCTAAATCCAACACTAACCCTACTCCTGCTCAGCCTACAGCCAACACTAACCCTACTCCTCCTCCTCAGCCTAAAGCCAACACTAACCCTACTCCTCCTCAGCCTAAAGCCAACACTAACCCTACTCCTCCACAGCCTAAATCCAACACTAACCCTACTCCTCCACAGCCTAAAGCCAACACTAACCCTACTCCTCCACAGCCTAAAGCCAACACTAACCCTACTCCTCCTCAGCCTAAAGCCAACACTAACACTACTCCTCAGCCTAAAGCCAACACTAACCCTACTCCTCATCCTACAGCCAACACTAACCCTACTCCTCCTCCTCAGCCTAAAGCCAACACTAACCATCCTCCTCAGCCTAAAGCCAACACAAACCCTACTCCTCCTCCTCAGCCTAAAACCAACACTATCCCTACTCCTCCACAGCCTAAAGCCAACACTAACCCTACTCCTCCTGAGCCTAAAGCCAACACTAACCCTACTCCTCCTCAGCCTAAATCCAACACTAACCCTTCTCCTCAGCCTAAAGCAAACACAAACCCTACTCCTCCTCATCCTACAGCCAACACTAACCCTACTCCTCCACAGCCTACAGCCAACACTAACCCTACTCCTTCCTCCTCAGCCTAAAGCCAACACTAACCCTACTCCTCCTCAGCCTAAAGCAAACACTAACCCTACTCCTCCTCAGCCTAAATCCAACACTAACCATACTCCTCCACAGCCTAAAGCCAACACTAACCCTACTCCTCCTCAGCCTAAAGCCAACACTAACCCTACTCCTCCTCAGCATAAATCCAACACTAAACCTACTCCTCCACAGCCTAAAGCCAACACTAACCCTACTCCTCCACAGCCTACAGCCAACACTAACCCTACTCCTCCACAGCCTAAAGCAAACACTAACCCTACTCCTCCACAGCCTACAGCCAACACTAACCCTACTCCTCCACAGCCTACAGCCAACACTAACCCTACTCCTCCACAGCCTAAAGCCAACACTAACCCTACTCCACAGCCTAAAGCCAACACTAACCCTACTCCACAGCCTACAGCCAACACTAACCCTACTCCTCCTCAGCCTACAGCCAACACTAACCCTACTCCTCCACAGCCTACAGCCAACACTAACCCTACCCCTCCTCAGCCTAAATCCAACACTAACCCTACCCCTCCTCAGCCTAAAGCCAACACTAAGCCTACTCCTCCTCAGCCTACAGCCAACACTAACCCTACCCCTCCTCAGCCTAAATCCAACACTAACCCTACCCCTCCTCAGCCTAAAGCAAACATTAACCCTACTCCTCCATAGCCTAAAGCCAACACTAACCCTACTCCTCCTCAGCCTAAATCCAACACTAACCCTACTCCTCCACAGCCTAAAGCCAACACTAACCCTACTCCTCCTCAGCCTACAGCCAACACTAACCCTACTACTCCTCATCCTACAGCCAACACTAACCCTACTCCTCCTCAGCCTACAGCCAACACTAACCCTACTACTCCTCAGCCTAAATCCAACACTAACCCTACTCCTCCTCAGCCTAAATCCAACACTAACCCTCCTCCTCAGCCTAAAGCAAACACTAAGCCTACTTCTCCACAGTCTACAACCAACACTAACCCTCCTCCTCAGCCTAAATCCAACACTAACCCTACTACTCCTCAGCCTAAATCCAACACTAACCCTACTCCTCCTCAGCCTAAATCCAACACTAACCCTACTCCTCCTCAGCCTAAAGCCAACACTAAGCCTACTTCTCCACAGTCTACAACCAACACTAACCCTACTCCTCTACAGTCTACAACCAACACTAAGCCTACTCCTCCTCAGCCTACAGCCAACACTAACCCTACCCCTCCTCAGCCTAAATCCAACACTAACCCTACCCCTCCTCAGCCTAAAGCAAACATTAACCCTACTCCTCCATAGCCTAAAGCCAACACTAACCCTACTCCTCCTCAGCCTAAATCCAACACTAACCCTACTCCTCCACAGCCTAAAGCCAACACTAACCCTACTCCTCCTCAGCCTACAGCCAACACTAACCCTACTACTCCTCATCCTACAGCCAACACTAACCCTACTCCTCCTCAGCCTACAGCCAACACTAACCCTACTACTCCTCAGCCTAAATCCAACACTAACCCTACTCCTCCTCAGCCTAAATCCAACACTAACCCTCCTCCTCAGCCTAAAGCAAACACTAAGCCTACTTCTCCACAGTCTACAACCAACACTAACCCTCCTCCTCAGCCTAAATCCAACACTAACCCTACTACTCCTCAGCCTAAATCCAACACTAACCCTACTCCTCCTCAGCCTAAATCCAACACTAACCCTACTCCTCCTCAGCCTAAAGCCAACACTAAGCCTACTTCTCCACAGTCTACAACCAACACTAACCCTACTCCTCTACAGTCTACAACCAACACTAACCCTACTCCTCTACAGTCTACAGCCAACACTAACCCTACTACTTCTCAGCCTAAAGCTAAACCAGTACTGTTAGGCCTCTGCCTAAACCTAAAATAAACCTCTAATAGTCATACCCATTTCCCCCCTAAAGGAAGCTCATGACGCTGCCCCTCACAGATACTACTACATCTCTGCCCCATGACCTATTCTCCTACGGTAACCACCCATCGTGGGTAGCCTACACCTCAGTTTACCATAACACTAGCCCAATACTAGAGACCAGGAGAGAAGTCTATGGCCGGTTGGCCACCGCTGTCATCTTACAATGTCACCCACCTCCAGCTCTACACCAATATAGATAGGGGGCAGTAAGGTGCTGGTGTCCAGAGTGTTGCCCACATAATGAATGAGGGCCGGATAAAGCTTCTGCTCGTGCTCCACAAGGACCCTCTGCCCGGCTTCAGCCTGGACGTCCTCCAGAGACACCCTCTCCAGAAAGCAGTTCAGCCTCTCTGTTGGGCTGTGGATGGCCAGGAGAAGGGCTGCTTTCTTCTGGCTCAGAGGCTGCAGAACATTGACGTCCACATCTATCAGGACGTTCTCCTCGATGACGGTGACGCTGAGGAACTGGGCCAGACTCTGGTCCTCCGTCACTTTCTGCAGATAGGACTCCTCGCTCATGCAGCACAGTCTACCGGGCTCCACCGTACGAGCGCCCACCGGGACCCTCTCCATCAGGATGAAATACATCAGGAAGTCATCCACCTCTCTGCTGACCTCGGCCATGGCGTCCTGCAGGTGGAGGAGACCCCGACACTCCGCGGTCACCTGCACCGAAAGCTCACGTCACTAAAGAGATCTCCTGTGTCAGTAATCCCATAATCCCAGTAACACGGCCATAATCCCCACAGCTCTGAGCGTAATCCCAGGACCCGAGACTGGACGAGACAATGAGACCCCAGTGTCCCCGGAACCGGGGGGAAGCCAAAGCCAGGTCATCACACACACAGCTAGTGTTACATGGGACTGCAGGGGAGGCCAAAGCCAGGTCACCACACACACACAGGCATGGACATAGCTAGTGTTACATGGGACTGCAAGGGAGGCCAAAGCCAGGTCACCACACACATAGCTAGTGTTACATGGGACTGCAGGGGAGGCCAAAGCCAGGTGGTCACACACATAGCTAGTGTTACATGGGACTGCAGGGGAGGCGAAAGCCAGGTCACCACACACACAGCTAGTGTTACATGGGACTGCAGGGGAGGCCAAAGCCAGGTCACCACACACACAGCTAGTGTTACATGGGACTGCAGGGGAGGCCAAAGCCAGGTGGTCACACACATAGCTAGTGCTACACGGGACTGCAGGGGAGGCCAAAGCCAGGTCACCACACACATAGCTAGTGCTACATGGGACTGCAGGGGAGGCCAAAGCCAGGTCACCACACACACAGCTAGTGTTACATGGGACTGCAGGGGAGGCCAAAGCCAGGTCACCACACACATAGCTAGTGCTACATGGGACTGCAGGGGAGGCCAAAGCCAGGTCACCACACACACAGCTAGTGTTACATGGGACTGCAGGGGAGGCCAAAGCCAGGTCACCACACACATAGCTAGTGCTACATGGGACTGCAGGGGAGGCCAAAGCCAGGTCACCACACACACAGCTAGTGTTACATGGGACTGCAGGGGAGGCCAAAGCCAGGTCACCACACACACAGCTAGTGTTACATGGGACTGCAGGGGAGGCCAAAGCCAGGTCACCACACACATAGCTAGTGTTACATGGGACTGCAGGGGAGGCCAAAGCCAGGTCACCACACACACAGCTAGTGTTACATGGGACTGCAGGGGAGGCCAAAGCCAGGTCACCACACACATAGCTAGTGTTACATGGGACTGCAGGGGAGGCCAAAACCAGGTCACCAAACACATAGCTAGTGTTACATGGGACTGCAGGGGAGGCCAAAACCAGGTCACCACACACATAGCTAGTGTTACATGGGACTGCAGGGGAGGCCAAAGCTAGGTCACCACACACATAGCTAGTGTTACATGGGACTGCAGGGGAAGCCAAAGCCAGGTCAGCACACACATAGCTAGTGTTACATGGGACTGCAGGGGAAGCCAAAGCCAGGTCACCACACACAGGCATGGACATAGCTAGTGTTACATGGGACTGCAGGGGAGGCCAAAGCCAGGTCACAACACACATAGCTAGTGTTACATGGGACTGCAGGGGAGGCCAAAGCCAGGTCACCACACACAGGCATGGGCATAGCTAGTGTTGCATGGGACTGCAGGGGAGGCCAAAGCCAGGTCACCACACACAGGCATGGGTATAGCTAGTGTTACATGGGACTGCAGGGGAGGCCAAAGCCAGGTCACCACACACAGGCATGGGTATAGCTAGTGTTACATGGGACTGCAGGGGAGGCCAAAGCCAGGTCACCACACACAGCTAGTGTTACATGGGACTGCAGGGGAGGCCAAAGCCAGGTCACCACACACAGGCATGGATATAGCTAGGGTTACATGGGACTGCAGGAGAGGCCAAAGCCAGGTCATTACACACATAGCTAGTGTTACATGGGACTGCAGGGGAGGCCAAAGCCAGGTCACCACACAGGCATGGATATAGCTAGGGTTACATGGGACTGCAGGGGAGGCCAAAGCCAGGTCACCACACACATAGCTAGTGTTACATGGGACTGCAGGGGAAGCCAAAGCCAGGTCACCACACACAGGCATGGGCATAGCTAGTGTTACATGGGACTGCAGGGGAGGCCAAAGCCAGGTCACCACACACATAGCTAGTGTTACATGGGACTGCAGGGGAGGCCAAAGCCAGGTCACCACACACAGGCATGGACATAGCTAGTGTTACATGGGACTGCAGGGGAAGCCAAAGCCAGGTCACCACACACAGGCATAGGCATAGCTAGTGTTACATGGGACTGCAGGGGAGGCCAAAGCCAGGTCACCACACACAGGTATGGGTATAGCTAGTGTTACATGGGACTGCAGGGGAGGCCAAAGCCAGGTCACCACACACAGCTAGTGTTACATGGGACTGCAGGGGAGGCCAAAGCCAGGTCACCACACAGGCATGGATATAGCTAGGGTTACATGGGACTGCAGGGGAGGCCAAAGCCAGGTCATTACACACATAGCTAGTGTTACATGGGACTGCAGGGGAGGCCAAAGCCAGGTCACCACACACAGGCATGGACATAGCTGGTGTTACATGGGACTGCAGGGGAAGCCAAATCCAGGTCACCACACACACCGCTAGTGTTACATGGGACTGCAGGGGAGGCCAAAGCCAGGTCACCACACACATAGCTAGTGTTACATGGGACTGCAGGGGAGGCCAAAGCCAGGTCACCACACACATAGCTAGTGTTACATGGGACTGCAGGGAAGGCCAAAGCCAGGTCACCACACACACAGCTAGTGTTACATGGGACTGCAGGGGAGGCCAAAGCCAGGTCACCACACACATAGCTAGTGTTACATGGGACTGCAGGGGAGGCCAAAACCAGGTCACCAAACACATAGCTAGTGTTACATGGGACTGCAGGGGAGGCCAAAGCCAGGTCACCACACACACAGCTAGTGTTACATGGGACTGCAGGGGAGGCCAAAGCCAGGTCACCACACACACAGCTAGTGTTACATGGGACTGCAGGGGAGGCCAAAGCCAGGTCACCACACACATAGCTAGTGTTACATGGGACTGCAGGGGAGGCCAAAGCCAGGTGGTCACACACATAGCTAGTGCTACACAGGACTGCAGGGGAGGCCAAAGCCAGGTCACCACACACATAGCTAGTGTTACATGGGACTGCAGGGGAGGCCAAAGCCAGGTCAGCACACACAGGCATGGACATAGCTAGTGTTACATGGGACTGCAGGGGAGGCCAAAGCCAGGTCACAACACACATAGCTAGTGTTACATGGGACTGCAGGGGAGGCCAAAGCCAGGTCACCACACACAGGCATGGGCATAGCTAGTGTTGCATGGGACTGCAGGGGAGGCCAAAGCCAGGTCACCACACACAGGCATGGGTATAGCTAGTGTTACATGGGACTGCAGGGGAGGCCAAAGCCAGGTCACCACACACAGCTAGTGTTACATGGGACTGCAGGGGAGGCCAAAGCCAGGTCACCACACACAGGCATGGATATAGCTAGGGTTACATGGGACTGCAGGAGAGGCCAAAGCCAGGTCATTACACACATAGCTAGTGTTACATGGGACTGCAGGGGAGGCCAAAGCCAGGTCACCACAAAGGCATGGATATAGCTACGGTTACATGGGACTGCAGGGGAGGCCAAAGCCAGGTCACCACACACATAGCTAGTGTTACATGGGACTGCAGGGGAAGCCAAAGTCAGGTCACCACACACAGGCATGGGCATAGCTAGTGTTACATGGGACTGCAGGGGAGGCCAAAGCCAGGTCACCACACACAGGCATGGACATAGCTAGTGTTACATGGGACTGCAGGGGAAGCCAAAGCCAGGTCACCACACACAGGCATGGACATAGCTAGTGTTACATGGGACTGCAGGGGAGGCCAAAGCCAGGTCACCACACACAGGTATGGGTATAGCTAGTGTTACATGGGACTACAGGGGAGGCCAAAGCCAGGTCACCACACACAGCTAGTGTTACATGGGACTGCAGGGGAGGCCAAAGCCAGGTCACCACACAGGCATGGATATAGCTAGGGTTACATGGGACTGCAGGGGAGGCCAAAGCCAGGTCATTACACACATAGCTAGTGTTACATGGGACTGCAGGGGAGGCCAAAGCCAGGTCACCACACACAGGCATGGACATAGCTAGTGTTACATGGGACTGCAGGGGAGGCCAAAGCCAGGTCACCACACACAGGCATGGACATAGCTGGTGTTACATGGGACTGCAGGGGAAGCCAAAGCCAGGTCACCACACACAGGCATGGACATAGCTGGTGTTACATGGGACTGCAGGGGAGGCCAAAGCCAGGTCATTACACACATAGCTAGTGTTACATGGGACTGCAGGGGAGGCCAAAGCCAGGTCACCACACACAGGCATGGACATAGCTGGTGTTACATGGGACTGCAGGGGAAGCCAAAGCCAGGTCACCACACACATAGCTAGTGTTACATGGGACTGCAGGGGAGGCCAAAGCCAGGTCACCACACACATAGCTAGTGTTACATGGGACTGCAGGGAAGGCCAAAGCCAGGTCACCACACACACAGCTAGTGTTACATGGGACTGCAGGGGAGGCCAAAGCCAGGTCACCACACACATAGCTAGTGTTACATGGGACTGCAGGGGAGGCCAAAACCAGGTCACCAAACACATAGCTAGTGTTACATGGGACTGCAGGGGAGGCCAAAGCCAGGTCACCACACACACAGCTAGTGTTACATGGGACTGCAGGGGAGGCCAAAGCCAGGTCACCACACACACAGCTAGTGTTACATGGGACTGCAGGGGAGGCCAAAGCCAGGTCACCACACACATAGCTAGTGTTACATGGGACTGCAGGGGAGGCCAAAGCCAGGTGGTCACACACACAGCTAGTGTTACATGGGACTGCAGGGGAGGCCAAAGCCAGGTCACCACACACACAGCTAGTGTTACATGGGACTGCAGGGGAGGCCAAAGCCAGGTCACCACACACATAGCTAGTGTTACATGGGACTGCAGGGGAGGCCAAAGCCAGGTGGTCACACACATAGCTAGTGCTACACAGGACTGCAGGGGAGGCCAAAGCCAGGTCACCACACACATAGCTAGTGTTACATGGGACTGCAGGGGAGGCCAAAGCCAGGTCAGCACACACAGGCATGGGTATAGCTAGTGTTACATGGGACTGCAGGGGAGGCCAAAGCCAGGTCACCACACACAGGCATGGGTATAGCTAGTGTTACATGGGACTGCAGGGGAGGCCAAAGCCAGGTCACCACACACAGCTAGTGTTACATGGGACTGCAGGGGAGGCCAAAGCCAGGTCACCACACACAGGCATGGATATAGCTAGGGTTACATGGGACTGCAGGAGAGGCCAAAGCCAGGTCATTACACACATAGCTAGTGTTACATGGGACTGCAGGGGAGGCCAAAGCCAGGTCACCACACACAGGCATGGATATAGCTAGGGTTACATGGGACTGCAGGAGAGGCCAAAGCCAGGTCATTACACACATAGCTAGTGTTACATGGGACTGCAGGGGACGCCAAAGCCAGGTCACCACACACATAGCTAGTGTTACATGGGACTGCAGGGGAGGCCAAAGCCAGGTCACCACACACAGGCATGGACATAGCTGGTGTTACATGGGACTGCAGGGGAGGCCAAAGCCAGGTCACCACACACAGGCATGGACATAGCTGGTGTTACATGGGACTGCAGGGGAGGCTAAAGCCAGGTCACCACACACAGGCATGGACATAGCTGGTGTTACATGGGACTGCAGGGGAGGCTAAAGCCAGGTCACCACACACAGGCATGGACATAGCTGGTGTTACATGGGACTGCAGGGGAGGCCAAAGCCAGGTCACCACACACAGGCATGGACATAGCTAGTGTTACATGGGACTGCAGGGGAGAACTACATAATGAGAGCCACTGTGTTATATGTGGGGTTGCATAGGACTGCAGGTACCATCACTGTGTTATGTGTGGGGTTACATAGGACTGCAGGTGCATGTACACTATCAGGCCGTCATACAGCAGCACAGAGGATGTCAGCTGTGCGCTCCCTCCGCTATTTCCTGTGACTACTGCAGCCTCAGCCCCGCCTGGCGGTGTGCGCGGGGGTGTGCGGGGGGGGGGGCGGCGGTGTGCGCGGGGGGGGCGGCGGTGTGCGCGGGGGGGCGGTGTGTGCGCGGGGGGGCGGTGTGTGCGCGGGGGGGCGGTGTGTGCGCGGGGGGGCGGTGTGTGCGCGGGGGGGGCGGTGTGTGCGGGGGGGGGGGGCGGTGTGTGCGGGGGGGGGCGGCGGTGTGCGCGGGGGTGTGCGGGGGGGGGGCGGCGGTGTGCGCGGGGGGGGCGGTGTGCGCGGGGGGGGCGGTGTGCGCGGGGGGGCGGTGTGCGCGGGGGGGGGGCGGCGGTGTGCGCGGGGGGGCGGCGGTGTGCGCGGGGGGGCGGCGGTGTGCGCGGGGGGGCGGTGTGTGCGGGGGGGGGGGGGGGGGGGTTAGCGGCGGTGTGCGCGGGGGGGGGGCGGGGGGGGGCGGCGGTGTGTGCGGGGGGGGGGGGGTTAGCGGCGGTGTGCAGTCCGCTCCCGGGGCCCGGTACTCACCGCTCAGCAGCAGGTGAAGGAGACCCCGCGTTCTCAGGTTCAGCTGTTTCCAACTATCACCACAGAGCTACGGGGGGCGGGGCAGGAAGAAGCTCTGACCTATCAGCGGCTGCAGGGACGGAGCAAAAGGAGGCTCCACCTATCAGCGGCTGCGTGGGGCGGAGCAAAAGGTGACTCCAACCTATAAGAGGCTGCGCAGAGCGAAACAGAGCAAGTCTTCACCTATCAGCGGCAGTGAGGGGCGGTCCTGGAATTTTTCTCCCGTTTAGGTTGTGAGTAGCTCAGACGGAACTACGACCTCCATCACCAAACTACAGCTGTGATACTGTTTGCTGAGCTGTATCTAATCCTATCCTGTGTGATACTGTCTGCTGAGCCATGTATCTAATCCTCCCCTGTGTGATACTGTGTGCTGAGCTGTGTATCTAATCCTCTCCTGTGTGATACTGTCTGCTGAGCCGTGTATCTAATCCTGTCCTGTGTGATACTGTCTGCTGAGCTGTGTATCTAATCCTCCCCTGTGTGATACTGTCTGCTGAGCCGTGTATCTAATCCTGTCCTGTGTGATACTGTCTGCTGAGCTGTGTATCTAATCCTCCCCTGTGTGATACTGTCTGCTGAGCCGTGTATCTAATCCTGTCCTGTGTGATACTGTCTGCTGAGCTGTGTATCTAATCCTCCCCTGTGTGATACTGTCTGCTGAGCTGTGTATCTAATCCTCTCCTGTGTGATACTGTCTGCTGAGCCGTGTATCTAATCCTCTCCTGTGTGATACTGTCTGCTGAGCCGTGTATCTATCCTCTCCTGTGTGATACTGTCTGCTGAGCTGTGTATCTATCCTCTCCTGTGTGATACTGTCTGCTGAGCCGTGTATCTAATCCTCTCCTGTGTGATACTGTCTGCTGAGCCGTGTATCTAATCCTCTCCTGTGTGATACTGTCTGCTGAGCTGTGTATCTAATCCTCTCCTGTGTGATACTGTCTGCTGAGCCGTGTATCTAATCCTCTCCTGTGTGATACTGTCTGCTGAGCCGTGTATCTAATCCTCTCCTGTGTGATACTGACTGCTGAGCCGTGTATCTAAT
Source organism: Anomaloglossus baeobatrachus (assembly GCF_048569485.1). Classification (NCBI taxonomy): domain Eukaryota; kingdom Metazoa; phylum Chordata; class Amphibia; order Anura; family Aromobatidae; genus Anomaloglossus; species Anomaloglossus baeobatrachus. The sequence goes on along the minus strand of NC_134358.1, from coordinate 1,449,383 downwards.
CCTCTCCTGTGTGATACTGACTGCTGAGCCGCGTATCTAATCCTCTCCTGTGTGATACTGTCTGCTGAGCCGCGTATCTAATCCTCTCCTGTGTGATACTGTCTGCTGAGCCGTGTATCTAATCCTCTCCTGTGTGATACTGTCTGCTGAGCTGTGTATCTAATCCTATCCTATGTGATACTGTCTGCTGAGCCGTGTATCTAATCCTCTCCTGTGTGATACTGACTGCTGAGCCGCGTATCTAATCCTCTCCTGTGTGATACTGTCTGCTGAGCCGTGTATCTAATCCTCTCCTGTGTGATACTGTCTGCTGAGCTGTGTATCTAATCCTATCCTGTGTGATACTGTCTGCTGAGCCGTGTATCTAATCCTCTCCTGTGTGATACTGTCTGCTGAGCCGTGTATCTAATCCTATCCTGTGTGATACTGTCTGCTGAGCTGTGTATCTAATCCTCTCCTGTGTGATACTGTCTGCTGAGCCGTGTATCTAATCCTCTCCTGTGTGATACTGTCTGCTGAGCCGTGTATCTAATCCTCCCCTGTGTGATACCGTCTGCTGAGCCGTGTATCTAATCCTCCCCTGTGTGATACTGTCTGCTGAGCTGTGTATCTAATCCTCCCCTGTGTGATACTGTCTGCTGAGCTGTGTATCTAATCCTCTCCTGTGTGATACTGTCTGCTGAGCTGTGTATCTAATCCTCTCCTGTGTGATACTGTCTGCTGAGCTGTGTATCTAATCCTCTCCTGTGTGATACTGTCTGCTGAGCTGTGTATCTAATCCTCTCCTGTGTGATACTGTCTGCTGAGCCGTGTATCTAATCCTATCCTGTGTGATACTGTCTGCTGAGCCGTGTATCTAATCCTCTCCTGTGTGATACTGTCTGCTGAGCCGTGTATCTAATCCTCTCCTGTGTGATACTGTGTGCTGAGCAGTGTATCTAATCCTATCCTGTGTGATACTGTCTGCTGAGCCGTGTATCTAATCCTCTCCTGTGTGATACTGTCTGCTGAGCCGTGTATCTAATCCTCTCCTGTGTGATACTGTCTGCTGAGCTGTGTATCTAATCCTCTCCTGTGTGATACTGTCTGCTGAGCCGTGTATCTAATCCTCTCCTGTGTGATACTGTCTGCTGAGCCGTGTATCTAATCCTCTCCTGTGTGATACTGTCTGCTGAGCTGTGTATCTAATCCTGTCCTGTGTGATACTGTCTGCTGAGCCGTGTATGTAATCCTCTCCTGTGATACTGTCTGCTGAGCCGTGTATCTAATCCTCTCCTGTGTGATACTGTCTGCTGAGCCGTGTATCTAATCCTCTCCTGTGTGATACTGTCTGCTGAGCCGTGTATGTAATCCTCTCCTGTGATACTGTCTGCTGAGCCGTGTATCTAATCCTCTCCTGTGTGATACTGTCTGCTGAGCCGTGTATCTAATCCTCTCCTGTGTGATACTGTCTGCTGAGCCGTGTATCTAATCCTCTCCTGTGTGATACTGTCTGCTGAGCCGTGTATGTAATCCTCTCCTGTGATACTGTCTGCTGAGCCGTGTATCTAATCCTCTCCTGTGTGATACTGTCTGCTGAGCTGTATCTAATCCTGTCCTGTGTGATACTGTCTGCTGAGCCGTGTATCTAATCCTGTCCTGTGTGATACTGTCTGCTGAGCCGTGTATCTAATCCTCTCCTGTGTGATACTGTCTGCTGAGCTGTGTATCTAATCCTCCCCTGTGTGATACTGTCTGCTGAGCCGTGTATCTAATCCTCTCCTGTGTGATACTGTCTGCTGAGCCGTGTATCTAATCCTCTCCTGTGTGATACTGTCTGCTGAGCCGTGTATCTAATCCTCTCCTGTGTGATACTGTCTGCTGAGCCGTGTATCTAATCCTCTCCTGTGTGATACTGTCTGCTGAGCCGTGTATCTAATCCTCTCCTGTGTGATACTGTCTGCTGAGCCGTGTATCTAATCCTGTCCTGTGTGATACTGTCTGCTGAGCCGTGTATCTAATCCTCTCCTGTGTGGTACTGTCTGCTGAGCAGTGTATCTAATCCTCTCCTGTGTGATACGGTCTGCTGAGCCGTGTATCTAATCCTGTCCTGTGTGATACTGTGTGCTGAGCCGTGTATCTAATCCTGTCCTGTGTGATACTGTCTGCTGAGCTGTATCTAATCCTCAGAGATGATCGGTTTTCCTCCGGTGGTTCTGGTCGCTGCTGATCTGATGGTGGCTGCAGTTATTATTAACCCCTTCCTCCCCGGGTGATTTTCTGTGTTTTCTTCTTCTTGGGGGCGGAGCTCTTTCCCTCTCGTCATTAGAGGCCTCGTATTTTGTGGGACGAGTTTTACCTTTAAATGAAACCGTAAGTTTTACCACATAATGTACTGGAACGCGGCAAACACAATCTGTGCGCGGGGGGAGGGGTCTGTGCGCGGGGGAGGGGTCTGGCGCGGGGGAGGGGTCTGTGCGGCCGGGGGGAGGGGTCTGTGCGCGGGGCCCGGGGGGAGGGGTCTGTGCGGGGCCGGGGAGGGGTCTGTGCGCGGGGCCCGGGGGGGAGGGGTCTGTGCGCGGGGGCCCGGGGGAGGGGTCTGTGCGCGGGGCCCGGGGGCGGGGTCTGTGCGCGGGGCCCGGGGGCGGGGGTCTGTGCGCGGGGCCCGGGGCGGGGGTCTGTGCGCGGGGCCCGGGGGGGGGGGGGTCTGTGCGCGGGGCCCGGGGGGGGGGGGTCTGTGCGCGCGGGCCCGGGGGGGGGGGGTCTGTGCGCGGGGCCCGGGGGGGGGGAGGGGGGGTCTGTGCGCGGGGCCCGGGGGGGGGGGGGGGGGGGTTCTGTGCGCGGTGCCCGGGGGGGGGGGGGGGTCTGTGCGCGGTGCCCGGGGGGGGGGGGGGGTCTGTGCGCGGTGCCCGGGGGGGGGGGGGGGGGTCTGTGCGCGGTGCCCGGGGGAGGGGGGGGGGGTCTGTGCGCGGTGCCCGGGGGGGGGGGGTCTGTGTGCGGGGCCCGGGGGGGGGGGGTCTGTGTGCGGGGCCCGGGGGGGGGGGGGGGGTCTGTGTGCGGGCCGGGGGCGGGGGTCTGTGCGCGGTGCCCGGGGGGGGGGTCTGTGTGCGGGGGAGGGGTCTGTGTGCGGGGGGAGGGGTCTGTGTGCGGGGCCCGGGGGCAGGGGTCTGTGTGCGGGGCCCGGGGGGAGGGGTCTGTGTGCGGGGCCCGGGGGGAGGGGTCTGTGCGCGGGGTGGGAGGGGTTAGAAAGATTCAGGGGTTAAAAAAATTCTGATGTTTGTCCAAAAAAAGTGGTGCACGTTTTGCGCCATTTTCCGCGACCCGCAGCGCTCTCATCTTTCGGGATCTTCTGCTCAATGACGACTTATTTTTAGCGTTTTCCGATCAGATTAATTGATTTTATATTTTGATAGATCGGGCGTTTCTGAATGCGGCGATATAAAATGCCTGTATATTTTTATTTATTTTTTTTAACCCTTTCATTTTCAATTGGGTGAAGAAAAAAAAACCTGCAGATGTGTCTATAGAGAGCAGAGGAGGGAGAAACCTGCAGATGTGTCTATAGAGAGCGGAGGAGGGAAAAACCTGCAGATGTGTCTATAGAGAGCGGAGGAGGGAGAGAAACCTGCAGATGTGTCTATAGAGAAAGCAAGGAGGGAGAAACCTGCAGATGTGTCTAAATACAGAGCGGAGGGAAAAACCTGCAGATGTGTCTGTATAGAGAGCAAAGGGAGAAACCTGCAGATGTGTCTGTATAGAGAGCGGAGGAGGAGAAACCTGCAGATGTGTCTGTATAGAGAGCGGAGGAGGGAGAAAACCTGCAGGTGTCTGTATAGAGAGCAGAGGAGGGAGAAACCTGCAGATGTGTCTATAGAGAGCGGAGGAGGAGAAACCTGCAGATGTGTCTGTATAGAGAGCGGAGGAGGAGAAACCTGCAGATGTGTCTGTATAGAGAGCGAGAGGAGGAGAAACCTGCAGGTGTCTGTATAGAGAGCAGAGGAGGGAGAAACCTGCAGATGTGTCTATAGAGAGCGGAGGAGGAGAAACCTGCAGATTCTGTGGCTGCTGCACTCCTTAATCTCCCCAGGGATGAGCGCCCCCCCCCGTACCTCCCCAGGGATTAGCGCCCCCCCCCTGTACCTCCTCATTGATGAGCCCCCCCCTGTTCCTCCCCAGGGATGAGCCCCCCCCCTGTACCTCCCCAGGGATGAGCCCCCCCCCTGTACCTCCCCAGGGATGAGCCCCCCCCCCCTGTACCTCCCCAGGGATGAGCCTTCCCCCCCCCCTGTACCTCCCAGGATGAGCCTTCCCCCCCCCCCTGTACCTCCCCAGGGATGAGCCTTCCCCCCCCCCCTGTACCTCCCCAGGGATGAGCCTCCCCCCCCCCTGTACCTCCTCAGGATGAGCCCTCCCCCCTGTTCCTCCCCAGGGATGAGCCCTCCCGCCCCCCTGTACCTCCCCAGGATGCCTCCCCCCCCTGTACCTCCCCAGGGATGAGCCTCCCCCCTCCCCTGAGCCTCCCCTGTACCTCCCAGATGAGCCCCCTCCCCCCTGTACCTCCCCAGGGATGAGCCCTCCCCCCCCCTTGTACCTCCCAGGGATGAGCCCCCCCCCCCTGTACCTCCCCATGATGAGCCCCCCCTGTCCCCTCCTGAGCCCCCCCCCCTGTACCTCCCCAGGGATGAGCCCCCCCCCCCCCCCTGTACCTCCCAGGGATGAGCCCCCCCCCTTTCCTCCCAGGAGCCCCCCTCCCCTGTACCTCCCCAGGGATGAGCCCCCCCCCCCCCCTGTACCTCCCCAGGATGAGCCCCCCCTTCATCCCCCCCCCTGTACCTCCCCAGGGATGAGCCCCCCCCCCCCCCTGTACCTCCCCAGGGATGAGCCCACCCCCCCTGTACCTCCCCAGGATGAGGCCCACCCCCCCTGTACCTCCCAGGGATGAGGCCCCCCCCCCCTGTACCTCCTCATTGATGAGCCCCCCCCCCTTACCTCCTCATTGATGAGCCCCCCCCCCCCCTGTTCCTCCCAGGGATGAGCCTTCCCCCCCCCTGTACCTCCCCAGGGATGAGCCTTCCTCCCCCCTGTACCTCCCAGGGATGAGCCTTCCCCCCCCCCCCCCTGTACCTCCCCAGGGATGAGCCCCCCCCCCCCCCCCCTGTACCTCCCCAGGGATGAGCCCACCCCCCCCTGTACCTCCCCAGGGATGAGGCCCACCCCCCCCTGTACCTCCCCAGGGATGAGGCCCACCCCCCCCCTGTACCTCCCCAGGGATGAGGCCCACCCCCCCCTGTACCTCCCCAGGGATGAGGCCCACCCCCCTCTGTACCTTCCCAGGATGAGGCCCCCCCTGTATCTCCAGGGATGCCCAGGCCATGTGTGATTGCGGCTTCCGCCCACTCTTGGCCGTGTTCCCGGGGTGGTCTATGGAGTCACACAGAAGACAGGTTCATCAGGTGTGCCTCTTCATACAGTGCGTTCTCACACATCAGGGAGGTCCCGGATCACCGGTGATCACCGGAGATTACAGGCTCTGCTCATGGTACTATGTAATATTCAGCAATTAGGAGATAATGTCCTATAATCACAGCGAGATGTTGGTTGTGTGTCACCAGCGGGGTTTATACAATCTAATGTGGGTGGCAATGATGGGCGCTGGCGGCTATAAAACACGGGGACCTCCGAGAAAGAAGACTCATACCGAGGACAATGAGAGGAGCAGCTGTCGCCCACCTCCTGGCCATCGCCACCGCCCGTCACCTTCACTGCGTCTATAGGTAAAGGGGAGAAAGAGGTCGAGGGAGAAATGGTGAGTGTGGAGACACGGGGGTCAGTGGGTGCTCTCCTGTGGAGACACGGGGGTCAGTGGGTGCTCTCCTGTGGAGACACGGGGGTCAGCGGGTGCTTTCCTGTGGCGACGCGGGGGCTCAGCGGGTGCTTTCCTGTGGCGACGCGGGGGCTCAGCGGGTGCTTTCCTGTGGCGACGCGGGGGCTCAGCGGGTGCTTTCCTGTGGCGACGCGGGGGCTCAGCGGGTGCTTTCCTGTGGCGACGCGGGGGCTCAGCGGGTGCTTTCCTGTGGCGACGCGGGGGCTCAGCGGGTGCTTTCCTGTGGCGACGCGGGGGGCTCAG